>NC_079442.1:20525503-20543003 GCF_903798145.1 Danio aesculapii | reverse complement strand
AAACAGAAATAAAATAGGTATTCAAAATATGGGTTACTTGAAGAATTGCACTGCATACTTTGCTTTTTAAAGAGGGTTTTTTGAAAATAACCTTCCATGCAGTGGGTAACACAGCTGTAGGTGAAGTGAAATATCCAGCTAAGGCTTAAATCTGAAAGTGTGCCATGTTTTCTCTACCCAAAGATTAGGCTGTGAAGAGTCAGTGGTTATAGTTTATTTTTGCAAAAATACCTCAGCATTATAGCCCCAAACTTGTGCTGTGTTACCGTCATTTTTCTGATGAGTGCTTCAGCAATCTACACGCTTACAAAGGAGGATTTGTCTGCTGTTTGATAAAGGAAGTATTAGAAAAGACTATTGATGTATGGGACTTTGTCAGAGCTTGACAGCAACTTTACAGTCCACAGTTCATGGACCAGTTTCTTCCTCCATTTCACAAGTGTGCGTGTGATTAAAACGGTTGCCTGCTTGTTCTCTCTAGCTTGCAAATAATGTATTTAATTGTGGTTTGTTACTTGTAACTGCTCCACATAGCTTGTACTGTATTTGGTCAACTTTTTATATTCACATATCGCATCTAAAGCCATGTTATAAACACTTTTGTTCACAGATTTAAATGCACATTTGTGAGCTAATGATCCTCTGTCGTTGCTATAGCCACCATCAGCTGTTCCTACACAGGTGTGGTGGTCAAGTTTCAAAAAAGTTCAGCTTTTTCCACTGTGTGGATTAATAATGAATGTGTGTCATGGTTAAGAATAAAGCAATATGCTGGTGTTAAACTGCATTGCTTTAATTTACTCACTCATATACTTTGTGCTCTGACTACTTCAAAATTGTTGATAAGTCGTGGGGGATGCAGTCAACCAATTTCAACAGACTGGGTCATCGGACCAATAAGCGCAGATTTGCATCGCACTAAGAAGGGGCATATATATGTAGTTAAGATAATTAGGTAAAAATCAATGCACATTATAAGTGTTTTTTGCACACCTGCCAACACTCCCGGGAGTCTCCCGTATTTCAGACCTATTTCCCGCCACCCTCCCGTTTTGTTATTTCTCCCAAAAAAACTCCCATAATTCCCATCCCCCCTCCCCTCACACCCAATGCGGTTCTCAGCATTTTGGTATAGTCTGTAAAACCCCCGGGTCGCCAACATTGGTATAGGATCTGATTGCAACGGCAGCCCGAAACACGCTTCATAGTACATTTACTAACACCAGGTTCTCAACAGTGTTATTCAGACACCTCATCCCTGAACCTAAGTCAGATTGTCCTACCTCCCATTCAAAAAATAGGTAGCACATTTTTATGACGCAATATGATAACCATCATATTTTGCTATCAATGTAAATTTTCATGTGGAGTAGTGTGATATGAAGCTGTAATATTGCCCTCACCTACCTAATCCCAAAGCCCAACCTCAGAAACATTATAAGAGACACATTATATGGTTACCATTCAGCGAGCTGCTTATTAGTAATGAGAAAAGCATTTTGATTTATATACCATGCATACAAGCGTTAATTTAACAATTAAAAAATCTAAATCTTAAGGTGCATTATGGGATTAATTGAGTGAATTTCAGAACATCCACAATGATTTGGAAAACCGCTACAAATGCCTTATCCCTCAAAATATGCACTATTTAAAAGTAAAGCATGCCGTTACATTTACATTGATCATACATTTACAAGATTATACATTTACATTGTCATTGAAATTTCGGAAATATGAGAAACAATATAAAGTCAGGATTTTCTGTGTTGTCAATATGATGTCAAATAACAAGAATTTACACATTCACAAATCTCAGGATTTAAAGATGCACTGTGGTTTGAAAAATTATAAATAGAAGGAAACAAATCAACAATTATGAGATATGAGTCACTGACATTTTGCATATCCGGAAAAAGTCACATTCTGACATTACAAGTAAATTAATGAGAAACCAAGTCACATCTGAAAGATACTGTATAAAGTTACATTCCACAAAAACCTGCATTATAAATTGCTATATTATGTTTGAGATCAAGAGATTAATTTCCTCTTGTGTGTGTCATAATAAATGACATGGTTGTTGTTTTGAAAACCTCTGTAAAAATTCCAACAGTTGAGGTTCAAAGCACACTTGTTGTAGTTCATACTGTGTTCAGTCTGATAGATTTTAAGCCATGGTGGAAAAAAAGGAAAGTCTAGGTGAAATATGACATAGTTTTTTATGACATGACATAAGACTCCATTCATGGGTCATTTGAGGGGCCGATGAGGACTCTATTAACAGGAGAATCTTCTCTCCCACACGTATATATCCTCTGTTTTTCATTTATTTTGACAAATCCCTTAAGTCTAGCGAGCAGAAACACTTTCCAAAAGAATAAGCTATGCAAAGAAACTAAAAGCAGATAAACCGTTAAACTTGTTATAGAAATATTTAGTTGAACCCTTTCAGCCACAGTGGTCTGTAAACATTCATCAATTTTTCACAACTTTCAATTTCTATTAAACCATTTTAATTAGTGTAATTTCTTCTCTTAAAAGTTTAATGTGCTAAAAAGCCAAACAAAAAAAGCCCAATTTTATTTTATTTTATTTTATTTTATTTTATTTTATTTTATTTTATTTTATTTTATTTTATTTTATTTTATTTTATTTTATTTTATTTTATTTTATTTTATTTTATTTCATTTTATTTTATTTTATTTTATTTTATTTTATTTTATTTTTAATTGTATTTTCAGAAATGACGCTTTTGTAAGTGGACATCCACCAGCATTAATATCCTGTGACTGCACTATATGATAAGTTTGTTTATTGTACAGAATGGGATATTTAAAGTAACTCTAATATACGTAACACTTTATTTTGATGGTCCATTTGAGTATTAGTATACTGTCTGCTTAATATCTGTTGATACTGCTCCTTTAACAGACATGTAACTGACTATAAGAAACTTTGCAAGTACATGTCAACTTACACTAGTCCTTACCCTAACCTAATAGTCTCCTTATAATCTAATGATAATTATTTGGCATGTAGATGCAATGTAACTTAAATTCAACGAAGGGACCATCAAAATAAAGTGTGACCCAATAAACAGTATACGATATGATTGGACATGATCAATCAAACCATATATAAAGCTACTGTACAAGCTACACTGAGAAAAACACCCTAGTAAAACCTTATACATTAAGGTGTTTTGTACAGCATTGCGGATAGGATATACCAAATCATGACAAAAGCATGTGTCTGATCCATATGGGGATTGTTGAATAAGTCTGATCTTTTATATATATATATATATATATATATATATATATATATATATATATATATATATATATATATATATATATAACAGTGCAGAAAACAAACATATACTGCAATGCAGTGCTTATCTCAAATAACTACCTCAGAAAGGCCTGCATTGTCCAACATCAAAGAGCATGGTTGAACGTTCTGCAACTATTTCATTCCCGTAAACCTGAACGTTTGAAAGAAATTCAGCGACTGTGTCTGAAATGGTTGCAAAATGACAGAAAAGAGATTATAGTGGCACGGGACCATAATCTCTGCAGCTTCAGAATAATACGGTCATGCAGTTTTATTATACTCATACTGGCTTCCAGATTTACACTGGCTTTTGATCAAATCTTTTGCACCAATAAAACAGCTTTCGGACTGACAGTTTGAAAGATGGTGGTCTCTTCTATAATCATTCCTCGTGTTTATTTGCTGCTCTGTGTTCTAATGGAGGTCCAGTCTTACAGTCGCGGTCAACATTACTGTCACAATCAGCTGAAGAAGATGGTAATAATAGTGTGAGTAATAAAAGTAAGATTTTATGAGCTTTCTGCTCATATACGGAACATGCAGTACACACACACACACATCCTTATATGTTTGTGTAAAGGGAATGGGGCCAGTATATGAGTAAGATTGATGATTTGATGATAATATGCTTCATCCATAATGGAAAATGTAAATAAAAAATGTACAATATTGCTGTTTGTCATTAAAGCTGTGTTAGAATTAGGTAGGTTTTGCAATTCACCCTTAATCTATCTTCATAAATGAGCTTACCTTTTCTTTTTCTTTAGTTTTTTTTTTTTTTTTTTTTTGGCAAATTCAATTTAAACAAGTTTAAGGCCCTGTTTACAATAATACGTTTTAGTTTTAACATGGCGTTTTAGAACGAAAACGATCTGTGTCCACACTGGCCTTTCACTTAGAGTTTCTGAACAGCTCTGCGTCCACACTGAAAATGCACATCACGTGACCACATACACACTCTGGCATGCGCTGCAGCATGCTTTGAGCACATCTACCTATATGAGAGCTGTGCACGTTGGACTGTCTACAAGGATCTAATAATCTCACTATATTTGTTAAACGTGATATTTAATTCATCTTGTCTAAATCTAATGACATATTCCCTGACTTTGGTCTTTTGAAACTATTACTTGTTTTCAGATAACGTGTTTTGGCTGAGTGCAAAAGTTAGTTTAATATATTAATTGATGTAACCACGTACACTAATTCTGCACAATTGACTGATTGCTTGCTTAGTTTTTACTCTGCTATACTGTCCACTTACTGACTGTGGAGAAATCCTGATTTAACTTATTGTACGTTATACTTTTATAATGGCCATTATTGTCTATAAAAAATGATATTCAGCATAATAGAGGGTGTTTCGTATTTTCAATGAAAATGAAAGGAGGGAGTATTGTTATACCCTCCATTTTGTTATAAATATGCATACAGTAAAGATGACGTTCATATAAATGAGTAGCTTCATGATGCCTCAACATTTTTAGTGTTGGTTAAGTTGCCAATATTAAAATGAAAATAGACAGTTCCTTAAATTGTGTCTTCATTTTATTGTTAAGAAAGTGAAACAACGTAGCCAGGCTGATGTGGATGAGGTTATAAAGTACAGCGCGTTCTCGGGAGTTGATTTCCATGTGAAACTTGCAAAGTCTGAACTTACAAGGAGAGGGTGCAAGACTGAACTTTGTGTAGGCTACTTAATATTGAGAAGATAGGCGAATGTCTGCAGCCACGCCTCCACTTTCAGATGTCCCCGTTTTCCACTGACGCTGACACAGAGTTTTCAAAAGCTCAGTTTTCGGAGCTCAAAAACTCCAGCATAGTGTGGACAGACGGAGTAACCATTGCACAATTTATGCGTTTTTAAACAAAAACTTATTTTCATAAATGGAGCCTAAGTCATGTTTTTAAACATGAAGTCAATTGACAAGAAACACACTAATAATTACTGGAAAAAAATTAGCAAAAAAATTACTATTATTTATTTATTTAATATGTTCATTAAAAAAATATATATATATACATTGCATATACACACACACACACACACACACACACGCACACACACACAGAATTATTAGCCCCCCTGTATTATTTCTGCTTAGATTCTGTTTAACGGAGAGAAGATTATTTTTAACACATTTCTAAACATAATAGTTTTATTCAATCATTTCTAATAACTGATTTATTTTATATTTGCCACAATGACAGTAAATAATATTTTATTACATATTTTTAAGATATTCTATACAGCTTACAACTAGGTTATATAGGTTAACTAGGCAGGTTAGGGTAATTAGGCAAGTTATTATATAACGATGGTTTGTTCTGTAGACTATCGAAAAAAAATACATACATATATATATATATATATATATATATATATATATATATATATATATATATATATGGGCTAATAATTTTGACCTTAAAATTAATTTAAAAAAAATTCAAACTGCTTTTATTCTAGCCAAAATAAAACAAATAAGACTTTCTCCAGAAGAAAAAAATATTATCAGACATATTGTGAAAATTTCTTTCTTTTATATATATATATTTGGGTTGTATAATCATGTTGTGAGCTAAGTGTTCTTGATATTTTACACATCAGTTATTTTCAAGGTAACTATGCACAAAAAGTGCTGAGCATGTAAATGTGCTGTTTTCAATATAGCCTTGTTAATAAAGGCGCTTTAACTTTTTTTTCACATTATTTTGAGTGCTTTAGACTAAACATAGATGTGTTTGCTGTTTTCAAAGAATCCTGCATCTAAAGAGCACATTTACAGCTTAACCTTGTGTTTCATAAACTTTTACAGTAGTCACATCCAATGCTGCTGTCTTAAATGACTGAAGAAGACTGTAATAATAGTACGAGTAATAAAAGCAGGACTTCATAAGCTTTCTGCAAATATCTAGAGCGTACAATGAATGCATGCATCCCATATATGTGTATGCAAAGTGGGTGTATGTATGATAATCCACCTGATGCATAATGAAACATGTAAACAAGAAATGTGATGTATAGCTGTTTGTCATTAAAGTCGTGTAAGTATTACATACATTATGCAATTCACCTCTTAAATACAGCTTATTCTCTATGTTTCAATTTGTGTGTGTCGCCCCAAGCGTTTTTCTATTCTGAGTTTAGTGCTGGAAATGATTGGGGATCTTTGCCAGGTTGAGTCCTGAGGGGAGATGAAGCGATAGTTGCATGCAGTGATGCACTGAGACAACATGCAGAGCCAATGATAGCACTGACTTCACACCTGCCAGTGAAAGCTTTCTAGAGATTTCTGGCTGAAATTATGAGACTACTGATTAAACATGCATGTTTTGCGGGTCAAAAATTAGAAAGTACATATTGATGTCTGCATCAAAGTTCTGAATTTTAATTTTGTATACATACTGTAGAGTAAATTAAAGGAAAGTAAACTGTGTTAATGTATCACAATTTGGGTGAAATAATCAAAATAGTGTGTATACACACATGTTTGTTTTTGCGTGAAATGCCTGTATGGAGATTCGACTGGCACATTGCATGCGCAGCAGAGCAAGCATTTCCAGTTTAATCATATGGAACATTAACATCAAGGCTTACACAGTGTATTATGATCAACTATAAAAGTGCATATAAGAGTGTACTTATGTTTGCTGAAAAAGACAAATCACCAAGCAAGTTTTTTTTTTAAGATGTTTAATAGATGTCTAATAGATGTCTAAACATAGTCGTCTTGCCTAAAACGAGGCAAAATTTGGGCTGTCAATGAAAATTTGATAGACGTCCAAGAATAGCCCAAAACTAGCCTAGTCATCAAATATACAGAAATGAATGACTACACACATAAAGTCTGTCTAATCTGTCTATGTAACGACTAGTATAGTTTTGGGCTATTCTTAGATGTCTATTAGATTTTCATTGACAGCCCAAACTTTCTGCGTTTAGATGTCTATTAGATGCCAATTAAACACAAAGCTGTTTGCTCAGAGGTTTCCCTTTATTGCTTCAAAGTTTTTATTGATTCATGCAACCTTTTTAAATAACTTTTTTGGGGGGTTTCCACCACACATTTATTATTGTCAAAGTTATTTTAGTTTTTTTTTTATATACTGTATATTAAAGTTTTCGTTTAAAGTTATCTTTTTCATTTCGGTGTCATTATTGTCTTTCTCTTGAGGAGTGCCGCTTTTTGGAAAGCACTTACTGTATATGGAGCTGGTTTGGGCGTGTGTTATGCAAATTAATAACCTTGCACACACAGACGGTTAATTCGAACACGTCAAATTCACTAACAAAAAAAATTAAGTTTACGAACAAGCTCATGTGTGTATGCATGTGTTGTGAATTAGGTGAAATGTTTTTAAATATACAGTTGAAGTTTAAGTTTTTTTTTTCTTTTTTTTAATTTTTCCCAAATGATGTTTAACAGAGCAAGAAAAATTTCCCAGTATGTGTGATAATATTTTGTCTTCTGGAGAAAGTCTTATTTGTTTTATTTTAGATAGAATAAAAGCAGTTTGTAAATTTTTTACACCATTTTAAGGTCAAAATTATTAGCCCCTTTAAGCTATATATTTTTTTGATAGTTTACAAAACAAACCATCGTTATGCAATAACTTGCCTAATTACCCTAACCTGCCTAGTTAACCTAATTAACCTAGTTAAGCCTTTAAATGTCACTTTAAGCTGTATAGAAGTGTCTTGAAAAATATCAAATATTATTTACTGTCATCATGGCAAAAATAAAATAAATCAGTTATTAGAAATGAGTTATTAAATCTATTATGTTTAGAAATGTGTTGAAAAAATCTTCTCTACTTCAAACAGAAATTGGGGAAAAAATAAAGAGGGGGGGTAATAATTCAGGGGGGCTAATAATTCTGACTTCAACTGTATATTATAAATACAAATTTTTTTTTTTACATAATTCTTAGTAAACGAAGCAAATTGTTTTTACTCTTGCATCTTCACATTAACTATGAACTATTCAGAGCATATGTGTCAAACTGGATTCCTGGAGGGCCGCAGCTCTGCACAGTTTTGCTCCAACCCTAATCAAACACAGCTGATCCAACTACTCAAGATGTTCAAGACTACAAGAGACTAATAATCAGGTATGAGTTAAAGTGGGTGGAGCTCAACTGTGCAGAGCTGTGGCCCTCCAGGAATTGAGTTTGAGACTATTGATTTAGACAGATACATTTCCTGGCATACTTAAGTTTTGGCTTTGTTGACTCCTATAGGGAAAGTCCATAAAAAATGAAAATGTGTTAATATGTTAAGATGTACTGCAGGTGACTTTTTTCTTCAGTATGACATTGAAGATTTTTAGGTAAAACTCTTGTGATTTTTGGTGATACATATGCTAGATTAAACATATTGATTAAACATATACATACTAAACATTTTGTAGCAAGTAGCCATGCAATAAGTGGAATACAAAGCACATCCAGCCAAATCCACATATTAAAGCCTTGCAATCTTACAGTACAATTTAGTATGATTTGCTCATCACCCAGTGACGGTTGGGTTTTGGGGCGGGGTTGGGTATCAAACCTCCTTTTTAAAATCTTACATTTTCATACAACTCAACTAGTACGAATTCGTATGAATTAGCCACTAAACTGACAAAAATGTAAAATACTTACGTTTCCTCTTGAGATCAGACTGGTACAGCCCTCTGTTTCACATTAAGCTGCTGATAAACCTGTCAGGCTTTCTTCTGTGATAACAATTATCCCTTGCATAAGAGGAAAATAGTCCAAAAAGTATATTGGGAAATAAGAAATCAATATTTCTGCCTTCTGACGATAGCTGGGGCCTTAAAAGCTAAACGATCATTCTTTGCTAAAAACAGAAGATTTTCAACATTATATGCTTTAATCTACAGCCTCAGGCAAAAGTGACTTCTGGTTTGCCAACAAATCATTCTAATAAACTGGTTGTGAGGAACTGCATGATCCAGTTCAATTAATAGGACTGAACCATTAGAAACAGCTTATGGCGAATCAATCAAAAGTAACTTTGATGAATCAATATATTATAAATATGATGGTGGCATTGTGTCTGACATTGCATCGCTGAGTGATGCAATCTCAGCTTGCATCATAAAGGCTGCATGCAGATACTATTGACTAATTCAGTGCACCAGGTACTGGGGAAACAGATTCAGTTCTGACCCAAAAACAGTCAGTGCTACATGGATGTGTGAACTGCCAATTTAGTTAATTGAATTCACCTACCACATGCCGGTGGAAACCCACGTGAACACGGGTAAACATGCAAACTCCACACAGAAATGCCAACAGGCCCAGCCGGGACTCGAACCAGCAACCTTCTTGTTGTGAGGTGACAGTGCTAACCACTGTGCCACCTTGGTGACAATGCATATATTTAAAAAATTGTATCTCTTTCATAAACATGTTAGTTCATTCAATCGTTTATTCATTCATTAATTCATTCATTCAGTTGTATGCCTTATAGTTCATGTAAAAATGTTGAGCTGATGAAGACCAGGTTATTAATTTAATATGCTTTACACCCACATTTCAACTAATTACTGAGTGCTTTAATAATATTGTGTATTCATAATTGTATTGTGTGATTACAGAACACGAGTTCTCTTGCCCAAGGCTAATGTTCAGTTTTGATTTATTTTTGTATTTATTTATTTTTTGCACAGGCCAATCGTTTTACTATATGACCACTGCATGTGTATGGTCAGGAAGAGCATACATTTTGCATTTCCTGATAAACATTATATACTGTGCATTTAATAGCAATAATAATTCTTCACTTGTAGGATATGAATCCCAAAAGACCACAGTTTCAGCAAAAAATGTTTACATTTAAGTAAATCATCTGCAAATTTAAATGTTTGGATTAAAAATAATTGTCCCAAATATGTTGATTGAGGTTATTAGATGTTGCTAAGTGTTGCAGAAGTGCTTCAAAATCACATTAAAAAGCAATGATAATTTACAGCCTGATCTTTGGGCTATAGTTTTCCTTCGTCATGTGGTATTACATAGAGCAATGCAAAGTGGGGGTGAGTAATCATCATACTGGATTTTAATCACTGTTTAGATAGATACTTTATATGTATGTATATATATATATATATATATATATATATATATATATATATATATATATATATATATATATATATATATATATATATATATATATATATATTGCTTGATGTAATTCCGAAACGATCTCACTGCAATTTGTAACTTTTTGGTTCAACCTTCCTGTCATAGTCCTTTCAAAACTGACCAATTTACAACTTAAATCACTCATAAATATTGTGATTTACATCTCATTGCCTCCAGGCCTCATGATATCCTCCACACTATACAAATTGAACATATAAAAGTGATGATCACCTCTTTCATTTAATTCTCAATGTTTTACTCAAACTTGTTACACCTGTGGTGTTCCCGGTCAAAAGTGACTGCCATAGGAAATGAATGGGTATCCAGGCTATATTCATCCATCAGACTCACTCACTCACTTACTCACTCACTCACTCATATCAGACTGAACAATGTTCAGACGGTAAACCCAACCATCATTGGGAGATAATGAATGAGTATATGAATATGAATGAATGAATAAATGGATGAGATCGTAAGAATAACGGATGAATTGCCATGATATAGCGTTGGATCATCCATTGTGATTCAACTTCCCGATAAAACAATGCATCATATCTTCACACAGACTAGACTGTGTGAATTTCTCTTTCTTTCTTTCTTTCTTTCTTTCTTTCTTTCTTTCTTTCTTTCTTTCTTTCTTTCTTTCTTTCTTTCTTTCTTTCTTTCTTTCTTTCTTTCTTTCTTTCTTTCTTTCTTTCTTTCTTCTTTCTTTCTTTCTTTCTTTCTGCCATTCTTCATTCAACCTATCTCTGTGTCTAGCCAACACAATCTCACGGCAATTCGTAACTTTTTGATTTAGTGGCTAATTCGTATGAATTCGTATGATCCAATTCGTATAATTTAGTATGATTTACTCATCCCCCAATGACGGTTGGGTTTAGGGGTGAGGTTAGGTGCCACGCCTCCTTTTTAAAATCATACAATTTTGTACAACTGAACTCGTAAATTTGTACGAATTAGCCATTAAACTGACAAAACGTAAAATACTTACGTTTTCTTGTGAGATCAGGCTGGTCTAGCAGGAGCACTTTTAACTTAGCTTAGCATCAATTATTTTACTGAATTAGACCATTAGCATCTCACTCAAAAATGACCAAGTATAACTATCGCTGGTCTGTGTCCATGCTTACCATCTATACCCTCAGTCACTATTCCCTATATTAGTACACTAATATGGATTAAAATGTCTCTTTCTTTGGTCAGACCCTGTGATAGTTATTTTAGCGAGCTGTCTATTAGTAATGAAACAAAGTATTTTGATTTCTGTCATCTATTGTTCATTTTGTAATATATGTTCAGTGCCTATTTGTATTTTCACTGCATTTATTTTATGTCTAATTCTATAAATTCATGTTAAACGCTACTTTAAGCCATTGTTCACAGCTAAAGAATGTTGAATAAAAATTTGGTGGTGAAAAATGTTTTTTGACCGGGAACACTAAAGTAAGGGGTGGGATGTGAACATGACTGGAGGGTTAATGGCTAATTCGTATGATCTCATTCGTACAATTAGTAAGTTTTTCTTATCGCCCATCAACGGTTGGGTTTAGGGGTGGGGTTGGGTGCCATGCCTCCTTTTTTAAAAATGTACAAATGAAGTAAATGCACGAAGACTTTTAATTTCTGTCAGCCAGCCCAAGGGCTTCCGGTGACTTGTCATCCCAATCAAAATCGCCGGGTTTAAGATCTGATTTCCTTAAAAAAACAGCGATCTTCACTGCCTGGCTGAGATACAATATAAAGTGGGTATCAGACCAAACAAGAAGCACTGCATTCAATTATATTTTTCCACGCCATGTCTTTATAATATGGAAATTAATTTTACCCCAGTATTTTCAGTGGAATTTCTGCGCCAGCCTGCTTCTAATGACGGGGCCTGCGTATAAACTGTCTTTTGTCTCTTTTTACATTTTAACAACCAAATCGATGCTTAAGTCTAATTAACTAATTATATTTGGATTACATTACATGATGTAAAAGGAACCTTATGAAATTGAATACAGTCAAAACGGAAGTTCATTATTTGCTGAAAAACACTAGCTGTGCGGATAGCCCATTTATTTACGAATTAGCCACTAAACCGACAAAACGTAAAACAGTTTTCTCATGAGATCAGGCTGGTATTTCATATAAATGAGCAGTGCTAAATGTAATAACTATGAATGTATTAACACATTTTATTGTTAGACCTATTGACATTGATTGTATGTTCCTTAACAGAAAAAAAAAATCACCAAAAACTAAATGCATAATCAGTATCCAGAGCAACACTTTTAGGAGGGAGAAATGTACTGATGATTGCAATTATAGGAATAATTTAACACCATTTCTCAGTTCCTTCTCCCCATGTTACATCTTTGAGAGGCTTCTTCACCCTCCTGATTAAAAAATACAGCTTCAAGCTACAATGTTGGCACCAACGTTAATTAGAAGTGACCAGGTAGTGAATATTATGAAATCATGAATATGCTCAATAATATTACTGAGCTAATTTAATTTTATAGCACATGTTGTCAATTGTCCTAAAAGCCCTGCCTCTCATTAAATTATATATTTTTTCAAAGCACAATACATTTGACATTTAGAATTTTGGTTATTAAAATACTTTTTTATACACTGCATGACCCTTCAGTGCATCAATATTCTAATTTCCAAGCTTGAAGCGTTCACATATTGCTACAGAACATCACGTTTTATGACGAAATAACCGTTCTGACAAAATTGTCCAAAACTGTAAAGATTTTACAAGTTAGACTGTAAAACATAACCTTCAGCCACTGACATCATTCCTGCTTTCAAACCCTCCTTCATTCCATTCAAAGAGAAAAACACAGTTAAACACACCCAACTCAACCTTAGTTCGAGACATTGTTATCTTCTCTCTTCTACCTACAGTATTACCTTGTGCATATATTGTTTCTTTTCCCTTTACTGCTGGCTATATTAACTGTAAAAGCACATTTGAAATTCATACTTCACTGTTGCCTGTGTGCCCTTTCAAGGGAGGAATGTAATGAGACTTTGTTTACTGTGTGGCATCGCTGTCAATGGGGAATGAGATATGGTTGGCGTTATACAAACAAGCTTGGGTCACAGTCACTGATTATTAAACTAACAACAAGACGGTGGCTTTGCAGGCTGAAGTTTGAAAGTAAACAGGTTTTAGACTAGTGGGCACGCTCAATCAAATAGGCTATATAATGAGGCATCAAATAAAAAAATCCATGACTGTTCTGAAAATAAAAAAGAAGCTTTCAACAAAACCTGCTGCAAAACATATATTTGAACACATGACAATAAACATAATCTATTCGGTGTCTGAAAACCTGGCCCAGTGCTATAAAGTTAAAATGGAGGATGTATGATAAATATTATTAGGAGCAAAGGACCAAAGGTACATAGGCACCTATTGTATCCATTCCGGTTCTTACTGTGCGTACACACCGAAAGCAGTGAGAGCATCCAAGGTCGCTCTGGCCGCCCTGGCGACAACACTGTCTGCCTTCAGCTCCGGCAGCGAGAGCGTCAAAATTCGCTACATTGATCTTGTATTTAAAGCGGCCATTGCAGCATATCAGTTACATTCCTGCATAAAACATGCTTTCTAGCATGAAAATGTTTTGCACTTCTTAAATTCATTTAACAATGGAAGATCACGTTGCATGTGGTGTGGCTTTGCTCCACTTAATTATCTAATATGTGTCCATATGTCTGAAATATTCTGAAGCAGCAATACAGTTTTGTACTGTCGCATGAGATTCCCACTTTTTTAAAGATAAATAAATAACGTTACAACATTAAAGCACATCAGTAACTTTTTTAATGCATGTTGCTGTTAGAAAACATTGTAAATTATTGAAAATCCGGCGACCGTAATAATCAAACCCTTGGGAACAACGGTTGTTGCTAGATCGAATATGTTTGCGGCTGGAAGTTAATGAGAATTATTTCTATTATTTATAAAAATCATTTATTGTATTTTATTAACATCTACCCCTACCCTAACCCAACCATCACAGTAATGTAAAAACAGTTGTTGTACCAAGTATTATTTATGTTATCTATTAAATTACCCAATACATTGTATTTTTTAATGCCTTCCCCCACCCCAACCCTAAACCCAACTGTCATAGTACTGTAAAAAATATTAATTATTGTTATACAGTATGGAGAGAGATTAGACTCAATAATAATTCACGCAAAAGACACGATGTACACATGCGTAGCCAAATTCACGTACGTAAAATATTTATTTATACTTACAAAAACAATTCACATGCACAAAATAAAAATACATTTTCATAAAATACGTTTCACAAATGCAAAACACCATTTGCAAATATATAAGAGTGTACAAAAAGTTTTGAATGTTTAAAATTCACGAGTTCATCCTGAATGAGAATGTGCAAATCCTCTCTCACGTACGACTCACCCTGAATACGAGTGTGTGCATTTTTGAGACTTTCCTGTCAGCACACACCTCCCACGTGAGTCACTCGTGCCCTGTAGCCAATAAGATGCGAGCTTACTGTTCAACCAATCACAACTCCCTGAGAACGCGGGAATGACCGAAGCGCTTCACTGTGCGCACCATTTGCGCAGTCTGACTTAATTAACGGAGATGATCCTCTAAGAAGAATACTTCTCTATTTAGCATGGCAGGTGAAGAGCGGGATGCGCGGGTAAGTGGTTACTTGATTTCTATAGTGGTTTATGTATGCAAAGATTAAGTATCAAACGTTTGTTAAAGCAATGGCTGCTGTTGTGATTGGTTGAACAGTAAGCTCGCATCTTATTGGCTACAGGGCACGAGTGACTCACGTGGGAGGTGTGTGCTGACAGGAAAGTCTCAAAAATGCACACACTCGTATTCAGGGTGAGTCGTACGTGAGAGAGGATTTGCACATTCTCATTCAGGATGAACTCGTGAATTTTAAACATTCAAAACTTTTTGTACACTCTTATATATTTGCAAATGGTGTTTTGCATTTGTGAAACGTATTTTATGAAAATGTATTTTTATTTTGTGCATGTGAATTGTTTTTGTAAGTATAAATAAATATTTTACGTACGTGAATTTGGCTACGCATGTGTACATCGTGTCTTTTGCGTGAATTATTATTGAGTCTAATCTCTCTCCATAATACAGAGTCATAAAAAATGCTGCTTTATTAATGTGCATATCGCACTTCCGGCCGGCCGCATATCCGATCTAGACTTTACCAGGAACAACTGTGGTCGAAACCAAAGTTCACAGGTCTGTGTTCTCTGAACTCCTCTCAAGCTGTGGACTTCTTCATACTTATTGCTTGCCGCCGAAGCGCGTCATAGCTCATTACCATAAAGTTGACTTGATTTCAACTCTCCTCGATGCTCACACTGGCAAAGACGCGCCCACTGCTCCTCGCCGCCAGCTCTTATTGAAAATGAATGACTTCCGGCTACTTTGACGCTCTCGCGCTTTCAGTGTGAATGTTCGGTTATTATTATTGTTCCGGTGGCGACTTCTTCCACTCTTGGAGTCTATAGCAGCCCTATATATATATATATAGATTGGTTTATTGGTTTGTTCAGTGTTGTTAATATGTTTGACTTGCATAACACTAATTTATTTAGATTAACTTTTTTTGTTAGATTAGGCTACCTTTATCTCTGTAAAGCTAAATTAATACAAAGTGTTGCCCACACTTATATTTATCATTTTATAAAATGTCCATGAATGCTATTTAATTCCTTCTGTCAAAGAGAGGGTCATAACCACCACAATAAAAGCAATTTTCATAATCACTTTATTAGCATTATAAACGAACCTCTGGGAATTGTTCTGCACAAAAGTTTGAATCTTTCTCTCTTGTTCTATCGCAGTGTCTGTCTTTTCCTGTCTCTCCTAACTAAATATTATAATGGGAGATAATGAGTAATGAGAAATAAAGAAAGGCATGCCATTCTCCTCACAGCAACAGTAGAAGCTAAAGAGTTTGTAACGAGCTCTTGCACCTCAGAGCAGATTACATCTAAACTGTGGCACTTCTACTAATTGCAATCAACACAGCTAGTGCCAAGAGCTGTGAATAACCCAGAATGAACCTGCTGTCCCTTTATCCATCCATTACACACATTCCCAGATTATTCACACATTAAATGCCTGTGAGTGATAAATATTGTATAAGTACATTTAGTATTAGTATTTAAACATTAAAGTTGACCAATTATAATTTATTGTTGTTGTGGAAGTAAAAGGTCTGCACAGTTTCACAGATCAAAGTGTTAATTAGTTATAGGGCCCTATCATACACCCAGCGCAATAAGGCACAAGACATGTTTGGCACGATTTGTTGCTATTTTTAGACCAGCGCAACCCTAATTTTTACGTTTTGTGCCACGTTGTTTAAATAACAAATCCATTTGTGTCACTTTATGGACTCATGGGTGTGCTGGTCTATAAAGGAGGTGTGTTAAGGCACATTTTTGGCATACTGCTATTTTGAGAAACTAAAATAGACAGCGCCATTGACCACGTGAAAGCTGGTCTACACTCCAGCGCAGGGCATGTTAGTTATGCACCTATGCAGGTTCAAAAGCTTAATACAGAAATTATGTACATCAATACACAAATATCATTACATATGAAAAAAAGATATGAGATATATGATGAGATATATGCATCATTAAATGGGGCATAAGAATATGACATATGTTTGAATATAACTTAGTTGTTTGACCACACTTCGTTATTATTGATCATTTATTAATTTGCTGGAAATTAGAACTGAATTTAGAAATAGTTTTAAATTAAATCTTTGCGCTTAAATAAAATTAAATATGTAGGGTAATGCATTTCTTCAGTGGAGTGCGTACAACACCGTTTCCTTATCCATGAAAGTAAAGGAGTAAAGAGTAAATGTAAAGTAAAGAGAAAGTAAAGAGGCCGAATGGAGGAGGCTCATTCTCTAATCCTCACTCTGCAGACGGTTTGTTTAACTGTTGTCTCGCTAGT
>NC_079442.1:20453003-20523003 GCF_903798145.1 Danio aesculapii | reverse complement strand
CAGCAGTCTCGATGACCAGGTGCTTTTCTGGACAGAATTTTCCAACTGCAGGCACACACAATAAACCGTGTGCAAAACACTTGGTGCCAAAATAAAACATTTTTAAAAGGTGCCTCTAAAAAAACAACAACAACAAAAAAGTGCATTTCATGTGATGAACAGCCATTCATCAAGGATGGCCAGTAATTATGAGACATGCATTTCAAAACACAATCAACAGATATAGTACTATGTTCCAACTTGTTATCTGCATTAAGTGGTTTAAATGGTAAAAGACTGTCTTTAAGACAGAATTTACTGTATGAAAATTAGACAAAACATATACGAAAATCTAAGAGAACACATTATATTTTATTTTTATGTGGATAGCTACTATTACAGTAGGAGTAGAGGAGAACAAAGTGGCAGAAAAACTTGATTAGAGAAAAGCCATTGCTAACAAACATTGTTTATTTCCCTGAGTCAGTTTAATGGTGAAGGGATAGATCAAATAGGCCTGTTGATGGAAGCATTGTAGACAGGGCTTAATTTGTGCCAGAACACGCCGGATCCGGATCCGGCACCTCATTTTACCGATCTCACTCCTTAAACGTCCTTCTCCCCCATCCGCTGTTCACTTTCGCTTTCTTCCGCGACTCCCTAACCCCCCTCACTGTCCGCGTTACCCCTGCCTAGCTCACTTTCGTTCACGACACCCCTCTGCCATCGATACCAGATCCATTACCCTGATCTGTTGCGGGACCTCGCAATTTACAAATTAAGCACTGGTTGCAAAGAATTGTTTCCTTTGTAAAATTATTTTGTAGCATTTTTAAAGTACAAAAATACTGTATTTTATATTGATACATGTTGTGGCTGCTGTATTTTTCTATATTTTGATACTGATTTTAATAAACTTAAGGTAATTGCTATTTTATTTTAAAATACTTTTTAATGTATTTTTGCCCATCCCTGATCAGATCACTGTCAGGAAATATACCTGTATGCTCTTTAAAGACACAGTTACAGATGTCATGCCTCCAAACACAAGATGAGATGCCATAATTATGAATTATATAAGGATAAAGCAGGTGATGGTTGTTAAATACACCAATTTGGTAATTTGGTAATATACAGTTCAGTTGCACTTTACAATTAGTTAGTGTTAGTTCATGCATTTCCTAACACGAACAAGCAATGAACAAAACATTTGTTACAGTATTTGTTCATGTTAGTTAACATTACTTAATGAAAAAAAAAACTGTTGGGCATTGTTCGTTCATGTAAACTCACAGTGCATTAATTCATGTCACTGTTACGACACTGGTCTAGTTTCAAGGCCGCAACATAAAAGAACACCCGACAAATAAAATTCACTTTAAATAACCCCTTTATGTAGGGTCTCTTTATTTGTCTTTTTTTTTTTTGTCTTTTCTTTTTTTATCACCAAGAAAAAAAAGCGTGAAGCCAAATACCTCGGGGGGACCCACAGAAAAATAATAAACAAAAATACACTAACTAAACACCCAAATGAAACTTACTACACCTAATAAAACAACAGAAATAAAAATACAAAATCTACACCTATCTCCCTGACTAACAAAAAAACACAGGTGAAAATATTTACAAAAAAGAAAAATGGCGTCCAACCCCTACTGCCTCTTACAGTGTATATATTTACAATATTAACAATCAACAAACACACAAACCAAAACAAAAATAATAGGAAGGGGAAAGACGGATGGGTATACAACACAAAGTCAACAGTAGTACAACAGCACGAGAAACACAATCAACGAAAAACAACTCAACAACCAGAATAACTTTTTCACAATTTCAGCAACACGCCAACAAAACTCGCTCTCTCTCCCTACGCCCGTCGATCTCTTTTTAAAGGACGCCCTGGGTTACTTCCTCCAATCCCAGGGCACGTTGCCTGCGTAGTTAGTGCGGGGCCTGCAGGTGGAAAGAGGGAGAGAGAGAGAGAGACAAACACACATAAACAAACACACCTGCCAACGCAACAGTCACAAGCATGAATTTGGATGTTAATGCATTAGTAAATGTTGAACTATGATTAATAAATGCTGTACAGGTATTGTTCATAATTCGTTCTAATGAAACCTTTTTCAATATAAAATTTCAGATTGTATTTAAAAACCAAGCATTAAATATGGAAGTTAATTATTGCTAAGTATTCACTGATTTTAAATATGACAAGATTGTATACACAACATGTCAAATTTAAGTTTTATTTATTTAAATATTCTTGATTTAGTCAATTATATAGGCACAGCTGATGATGTGATGTTAAATCCTAATTAATAATAATAATAATAAAAGAGATTTTATTTTCAAATATAAAGAAGCTCAGTAGATGCAGTTGTCTTGTTTGGTTTTTTTGTCCTCGGAGAGTGAAATTTTCCACTCTAAAAAGATGTGGCATTGAGGTTATCGGGAAAGGAGGCTGTGTGCATTGATTGCACTTGCTCTAAATTGTATTGATTGCATGCAGGACTCCCTTCTTCATTTAACTGCAGAGATACTTGACCTCAGAGGCAATCTGTGTTACTTCAGCATTAAATAGCTGACAAATCCTTTTATTTGCATCTACATGTAAGGATGCCAAGAGTGAAATCACTATCCCGGACCATCATACAAAACAAAAATCTGCAACATAGACAAGGCTTGTCTTTAATAAGTAAAGATGTGTTTGATGAAAACATTCTCTATGTCTTATTAATGACAGGCTTCTGAACATGAGTTATTAATCATTAATTGTATATACAAGACCTATGATGAGCAAAAAAAAAATCACTTCCTTCACAAAAAAAATAAATAAAAAAATCAAGATAGTTATTCATATCAGTCAGCCATTAAATAGCTTCAAAAGAATTTCTCTCAGCTGCCATAATATGAGGCAATGCATATGCCTGCTTGCTTTTTAATTCAATAAATATTATATATTCACTCATTTAAACAGTAAAGAGTTCAGACATTGAGATCATTAGCACTATTCATGAGTAGCAAATTGCATTTTGGAGTGAAATGAATGCTAATAGAATTGAATTGAATTGAATTGAATTGAATTGAATTTTTATTTTATTTTATATTACTAAAATTTTATTTTATTTTCAATTTATTTTATTTTAGTCAAATTTTATTTTAATTTAATTTAATTTAATTTAATTTAATTTAATTTAATTTAATTTAATTTAATTTAATTTAATTTAATTTAATTTAATTTAATTTAATTTAATTTATTCATTCATTTTCTTTTCGGCTTAGTTCCTTTATTAATCCGGGGTCGCCACAGTGGAATGAACCGCCAACTTCTCCAACAACTTTTACGCAGTGGATACCCTTCCAGCCGCAACCCATCTCTGGAAAACATCCACACACACTCATACACTATAGACAATTTAGCCTTCCCAATTCACCTGTACCACATGGACTGTGGGGGAAATCAGAGCACCCGGAGGAAACCCACACGAATGCAGGGAGAACATGAAAACTCCACACAGAAATGCCAACTGACCCAGCCGAGGCTCGAACCAGTGACCTTCTTGCTGTGAGGCAACAGCACTACCTACTGTGCCACTGCGTCACCCCTTAATTTAATTGAATTTAATTTAACAGAGAAGGTTCTGAACATCCGTTATTAATCATGAGTCACTTCAGACAGCATCAAATCAAAGAAACCCCGACAAACACCAAGATAGTTATTAATATCAGTCCGTCTCAGAATATCTTCAAAAGACTTCATAATGTTTCTCTGAGCCCTCTGCCGCCATAACATGAGATAATTTATACATCTGCTCCCCTTTTATTTACATAAATATTATATTTCTACTCATTTAGAGTAAACAGTTCAGACATTTAGATCATTAGCACTTTATTCATAACTAACAAAAATTGCATTCGGAGTGAATTTCATCTTTTGCTCTCCACAAGGGGTCTGATAAACCATCTGTTCTCAAAGTTATAGCATCACCCACTGGGTTTTATTAGTTTTCGAGCTGCCGTCAAGGCTGGAGACGCCATTAGGGCAACATATCAATGCCGACCTTCATTCAGTTGTAGAGGTCCAGAAGTTCCTCTCGGTCTCCAGCTGATTGTTCCCTAATCCCCTCAACACTTCATTCAGATCCAACACTCAGAGACATCGCACAGCTGGAAACATGCCCTTGTTTCCTTTTTTAACGCTTTACTTTATCTTCAATGCACTTATCTGCAGTTTGCACTGTACACAGTTAGATATAATTCAATTATACAGTATAATTAAATACACCAACATTTGCAAATGAAGTTTTTTTTTTTTCATTTGTAAATAAATATTGCTGCATTTTTACAAAATCAGATCAGTTAACAAAGTGCACCACCTTACATCTTTAAGATAAAGAAAAATAATGAATAATGCATTTACATTTAAATGAGGGTTTAATTATGAGCTAAAACAAATAGAATAGTTGGTTTTTAAAAATTGAATATATAAGCTTAATCCAAATAAAATAAAATAATAATAAGTATTTAGAAAATGTATATTCCATATGGCCTCCTTGATTTTTCCTGTTAATTCCTGTTAAAAATGTAATTTATATATATATATATATATATATATATATATATATTTTGTTCTATGATATGCTGTCACAATCGCGAGCTGGAGATTCCTTCCGGTATTCCTGCAGAACTACAACTCCCAGAACTCTTTGCACCTATCAACTCATGTAACAGCTGACAATAATCCAGACAATCACAGACAGACACAGCTGTAGTTCGTTTTCACTCATTACATGGACTTTATATAGGCTGTGTCCGAAATCGCATACTTCCATACTATATAGTACACTAATATCAGTATGCGAGCCGAGTAGTATGGCGAAATTCATAGAATTCAAAAAACAGTATGCAAGAAGTACCCGGATGACCTACTACTTCCGGCGGGATTCTGATGTGCATTGGATGGTTGCTGCGCTACAAAACAGATAATTAAAACCAAAATTTTTTGCATTCTATAGAACTGACATAATTAATATTCATGCAAAAATCTTAGACTATTACTCCTGTTGTGTCTTTTGATTGATTTATGTTTATTTAGACTACTACTACTACTACTACTACTACTACTACTACTACTACTAATAATAATAATAATAATAATAATAATAATAATAACAATAAAAAAATTGCAGTATTTATCAAAAATAGATAAATGTATTTAAATGTATTTGTAATATTTATTTTAAATGAATATATTTCATATATATATTTGAATATTTAAAGGAGGGGTATGTTTGGGGTGATTTCGCCCAGGGCGCCATTTAAACTAGAACCGCCACTACTGAAATCAACAAACAAGCTTAAACAATAACTAAAAGCACTAGGCTACATATTGCTCCATTTTCAAATACTTGCACAGACTGCATGTATTCTATCAGTGCAGCAACAACTGCCTTCGGGTTAAAAGTGCATAATACGAATTAACATATCAGTGTGCATATTGATGTAATGTGTTCTCGCTTTAACATTTTAAACGTATAGTCCATGAATGACAAATAATAATAACTTGCACCTAGAGACACACTTAAAAGAAAATGCCACTGATGTAAGCTACATTTCTAAATTGCAGGCTATAAGGTGTGATAATTTTCACCACGTAATGCTCACTAAGTACTTTTTGAATAGGTACTGTCGTGGAAATCTGTTAAAATGACTCCAGTCAGACAAGGGTTAGAGCAAAGCAAAAATGTAGTTTATTAAAATAATCCTGCAGAATGACACCTGTTACATACACATACTCACACACACACACGCACACACACACACACACACACACACACACACACACACACACACACACACACACACACACACACACACACACTAAGTGAATGTGTAAGAGACTGTGCCTCAGTCTTTTCAACAGTGCACGTACACTCACATGTGTGTCAAATTCCAGGAAAGATACAAAGATCTTGGTGGAAAATAAAAGATATTGTGGTTTTCTAACTCCTGATCAGGAGTACTACAATGTAACAGGCTTTGGCCTTGGCCAAATGCTTCTGTCTGAATTTGACAAAACATGTTGTTTACCAAGAGGTTCATTAAAAATTTCCATCACAATACTTTTTAGTCAAACTTTGAGTAGTCTTTAGAACAGATAAGTTTACTAAATACAGCATTTGAACAATGTCTTTAGATGTGGTAGCAATAGTAGAAGTGGAATAATTGACCGCGGTCTGTTGAATTATTGGAAAATAATAAAAAAGCTGGGTTATGTCTAGGGATAGAGTTATGGTAAGGATTCAGAAAAATATCATTAGCTCTCTATAAAATGCCTATAGAAAGACTTTATAATGATATGTACACAAATATGTGTGTGGATATTATTCTGCATCTCAGTAGCTATGCTTCCATCCATCTACTTTTTATGTGCATTTGGAATATGGGATTAAAAATAGCATAATAGAAATGCTAACATGCAAATCAATTTTGAAAATGTGCATAAAGACTGTATGCAAACACTTGAGTAGGATAAACTATTTATACCATAAGAGAAAAAAGTGCATAAACTACGATGGAGATGCGTTTACTGAATACATTTCAGGATGTACATCAAAAAAAGTCATGTGATTTTGTTACAATAGATCACGTGATCATAAAACTGGGCATGATGGGACAGCATTAATCAACAAACCAGAGGGATGTTGTTTTGGTCATTCTAAAGTCCATCAGCCAAGTTCGTCGTCGATGTCTTTTGCTACTATTACTTCTAGTCTTGAGTGGCTTCTAAAAAGCTCCCAAAGATTATATTTTAAAAAGGCCCACAGTGGCTTCTCATACACACATCAATTTCCATTTTTACCTTTGATATCTGGCACCAGTTTTACTGGAAGTGATGATTTATATGATCATGCAAATAAGTTTTCCCTTTACAGTTCTTTATTTTTGTAAGCAAAGTTTATTTTTATTTCGCAAAAATAATTTTTTGCTTAGCAATTTATGGAGATTTGAATTTATTTATTTGTTTTTTATTTAGTTTTTGCAACTTTTTTTTTTACTTTACAAGTATGGCCCTAGATTGACTCCATACACATGCATACATATGCTACTATATATATATATATAGTAGGCCAAAACTGCAGTAAGCTTTTTTTTGCACTGCAACTGGCAATCAACAGTAAAAAAATTATTTTACCTCTTCCCAATAGGGAAAACCAGCAACAATCAAAAATGCAAGATTATATGGTGTCATGGCTTAGCAGTCTAAAAATGTCATTATAATGGAAATCAATGGGGCAAAAACAACCACAAACATAACGAAAGGGTTGTAAATTTGCCCAGAGTGTTTTGTGTTTTTGTTTGAAAATGTTCAATGTTCAAAGCATTTTCCTAAAATATGTGTCAAAATTAGATGTTACCAAGAGAAACTCGTGGCCAAATAAGACTTACGTCAGAGTGGATGACAGCACACAGCACACAAGGGTTAATTCACTCTCATAAACTCATCTGTCCTCTGTCCCGTTGCAGGCATGCATTCAGGCACCAGTAAAGGCCAGCCGCACTGCACTGACCCCAGCCGCCCTTGCAACCCTTGTCTGGATGCCACCAAAGCCTGCAACCTGAATGAAAACTGCAAGCGGCAGCGCTCCAACTACATCTCCACCTGCACACGTGCGCAGACACAAGGCCAGCAGCCCTCGCAGTCGCAGACGCAAGAAGGCTGCAACCGAAAGCGCTGCCATAAAGCCCTGCGGCAGTTCTTCGAGCGAGTCGACACACAGTACAGTTACGGCCTGCTCTTCTGTGCCTGCAAAGACCAGGCCTGTGCTGAGAGGAGGAGGCAGACCATCGTTCCCTCCTGCTCCTACCAGGACAAGAACAAGCCAAACTGTCTGCAACTGCGCAACACCTGCCGCCTTGATGTGCACTGCAGGTAGGAGACTCAATGTGCTTTATGATGAAAGTTGTAAGGTTATTAGGTCTGACATCACAGTTTATGGGTCCAAATGTTCTATCATAACATGGAAGGCCTGGGTGATTAATCAAATGTGATATTCATGTGCATTTTGGCAGTGAAACTGGCTCTGTAATGAGTTGTAAATCTTCAGCAGCTGTTTTCAGTGTATACTACACTGTTAGACATATTATTGTATTTTTTGCGGTAACATACTGGCAGCACTGTTGCCAGCAAGTTACCGCAACTACTCCTTTACAATAACTTACTTGTAAATGGGTCTTATAGTAACAGGGCCCTACTGCAATGGTAAAATGCTTTTTTCTACATTTTAATTTTACAGTATGACAATTTTTACAGTAGTTTTACTGTAATTAATTTACATTTTACACTAGTAGTACAAAAAGTAGTTTAATACATTCCAAATAAGTGACTAATATTTTCACTATCTCATTTTATCTTCAACTACAGTGGCAGTACTTAATTACTTTGATTACAGTAGAATACCACAAATTCCTAATATGCAGTAGCTTACTGTTAAAATAAAAATGTAAAAGTGAAAGTTAAAATGACCTACAATGCAGTGTTTACTACAGTAGTGAACCGTAAAGAATGTATGTGGTATTTTACTTGGCATTTATAGCAATATTTCACTAATAATCTACGCAATAGCAAAGACAATACAGAAGACATGCCACTCATATAGTTTTGAATGGGGAGAAGTGTAACTGTCAATATGGCGAATAAAGCCCCGCCTACTAGTAAAGGAGCCAATCATCGATCGCTATAGATTGACGTTTCTCCAGGGAAAAGCTTTGGTGGTCAACATATACACTGGAATCTCAGCAAATACTTGCTTCACAGACATAAGAAATATGTCCAAATAAAGCCTGAATTCTGTACTTTTAAAGGATCCAAGTGCACTTGAAAACAAAAGTTTTATTTTGTATTTTTTTGGTTTTGTGATCTGTGTGAGACTAACGCGAGGTACAGCTACTCAAATGCCCACAAACTTGTAAACAAAGAGTCGCTGCCATTTCTGGAGGAGATTCACCATCAAGACCAAGTTGTAAATGACTTCAGAAGAGCAGCGTGATCAGACGGGACATTATTAAGAAGAAGATAATTTTCAGAACGGCCATAAATGATAAGTGATCTGTTTTCTTTTGAGTGTGCATGCGCATTAGCTTGGGCACCCTGAAAATATGCAGATTTTGTTTGATTTAGACGTTTAGAACCAAAACTTATGAGACAGTTGTTGTTTCATTTTATTGGTGGTTCCAAATATGTAATGTAATCGTAAGCTTGGCAAACAGTTATGAAGTATTCTGCGTTTCCCCATTGAGACAGAATGCCTGCCTGAGAGGCGTTTCAAAGATGGCAGCCGAGTGAAATGACTTGCCCTAAAAGGGACTTTGGAAAGATCCTGGAAGATTTAAAAGATTACAAAAGATGCTTTCAGATGGAGCAGCGTTTACTACTGTATACAGAGTCATAGTCCACTGACAATCTACACAAAATTTTGCGGAATCATTCTGCAGTTTGACAGCTGTTGCATCCCGTCTAAGAGAACTATGGCTCTATGCTGCAGATGAAAAAAAAATGGTGATGATAATTTTCTTAATATTTAATGTTATTTTTTTTTAATTTTCAGATATTCAAATTGTTGTATCTCAACCAAATATTATTTTATTAAACCATACATCAATAGAAAGCTTATTTATTTAGAAATGTACAAATCTAATTAATAAAAAAATCATATCTATATATATATATATCTATCTATATATATATCTATCTATATATATATATATATATATATATATATATATATATATATATATATATATATATATATATATATATATCTATCTATATATATATATATATATATATATATATATATCTATATCATGGGTCACAGGTAATACATATGCTCACAACATGCTGCAATACTATTTATAATCATGATTGTAATGTTTAAATTCATGTCTAGTCTCATTTTTTCATCCTTTACAAATCATTAAAATGCTGATGTCTTGGATGCAGCAAGTCCAGAAACTGCAGCGAACACCTTGGTTTTGTTTGTAAAAGATTCACTTTAAATTAAATTCAATTCATCCTTTTTTTTCTTTAGTGCTTTTGCAATGTAGACTTTGGTAAAGCAGCCTAACATAGAAGTTTCAGAGTTGAAGTTTAGTTTAGTTCAGTTCAGTTCAGTGTGGTTTAAATTTCACTGCTGAAAGTCCAAACACTAAAGAGAAAATCCATCGATGCACAGCTCCACAAGTCCTAAGTGTCATAAGCAGCTATTGAGGTTGACATTTCTCAATTCAAATGAGTAAAGGCTTGGGCCAAAAAAAAAAAAAAAATTTTTGTACATCACAACTTAACAATTGGATAAATCACAAAATAATAATAATAATAATAATAATAATAATAATAATAATAATTAGCCTTTTTAACCATAACAATTTTCTCCCTTTCTAGTAGTTTCAAACTTTTTTTTTTCTTTTGAACACAAAATAAGATGTGATGAAGTATGTTGGAAATCAGTAACCACTGAATTAAAAAAATAAATAGCTCTTCTCGATGTTAATGGCTACTGGATTACTTGATTCTTCAAAGTATCTCATTTTGTGTTCAACATCAGAAAGAAACTTTTGAAGGTTTGGAACAAGTTGAGTGTGAGGAAATGATGACAGAGTTTTCATTTTTTGGGAGAACTATCTCTTGAAGTCCCAAAATAAACTGAAATTTAGTATTCATTTAGCTGATGCTTTTATCTGAAACCACTTACTGCTGCTACAAAACAAGTGATTCATCCTAAGAGGAGTGTAACATAAAAATATTACAGTTTCCATAAATCTTTAACTCCTCAATTTTTATTTATAACCACAGCTTTCCCACAATGCCGTCATGGAACAGCAACCTCAGACGTATTACAAGGAAAATCCCCTTAAATCTTGAGTTTATATGGATAGTTCATCCAAAAAAAATTAAATAAACAAAACTTCTGAGATTTAGTTAGTCTTCTAATGCTGTTCCAAACTCAAAAAGAGGCATTGATAATTACATGTTTTTAATAAACTTTTCCATGAAGGGGACTTCAAATACTGTAAGCTTCAAAAAGGATTTTAAAACAACACAGAACTATCCCAAAAGTAGTCCACACAACTTGTTTGCTTTATTCAATGTTACATATTTTCAATGCAGGCTCATTCTGAAAACGTACCGCTATATACATTTCTGAAGAGCGCCAAATACGTCCCAGGAGGTATGTTTTTTTGCAGTTTTTGTAGAATCCGCCAGAGGCCACTGTGTATGCTTTTTGAGATCTCAAATTTCACTCACGAGTGCCGTTCATGCCTGCTATTCTCACGTTAATCCACCAGAGGCTGCTGTCGACAGACTAATTGACTGAATGACTGACTGACTGATCAACTGACCCACCCTCCTCCTTCCCTAAACTCAACCAATAGTGTTTTTTAAAAGCACTGATTGACCCGCACACCTAACTCTTCCCTAAACCCAACCAACAGTTTTAAAAAGCAATCCAGAAAAAGAAAAGCCCTCGTCTGATTTTTGCCATAGTTTCAGATTTTACCACATTCTCACCCTTTTATTTACTTGTTTATTTTATTTTTTGGCTTCTGTTTTTGTCGTATCCGCTTTCTGGAACCGTTCTTTGCCGGACTTGAACCACGTCTTCGTGGTCAACTCCTTTCTGCATCTCAAGTCTGCCATTAGACCCAGACGTTAAACCCAGATTTTGACTCTCTGTGGGTATTAAAAATCCACTTATCGTAAAGAGTAGGGGTGTAACCCCGGTGTCCTGGCCAAATTACCTCTATTGGCCCTTACTAATCCTCCCCATCCACTGAATTCATCCATCACTGTCTATCCACTCCACCAATAGCTGTTGTGTGGTGAACGCATTGACGCCATTGTCATGTGGCTGCCGCCGCATCATCCAAATAGATGCTACACACTGGTGGTAGAGTGGTGAGACCCCCCCACCCTCATGATAGTAAAGCACGTCATTTAGGTGTATGACCACACACAATAAATGCACTATATAAATACACATTACATATGATTCTTACATTTTGACACGGTAACGTTTTCCCTAGCACCTGTCATTCTTCAGGTGATCTATTTTGAACTGATAGGTTGTAAAGAACACTGTGAAAAATAAATCTGTAAAATGTACGGCAAAAAAATGGCAGCTGTGGTAGAGAGTATTTCACCATTAAAAATACAGTACATACCGTAAAAGTAATTTCTCATTTTTACAGTAAACTACTGTATTTCATTCATTTATAGCTGTAATATGCCTGTATTTTGAATTACCAACATCTACACATCTTTAGTTACACAGATAGACACGTTAACACAGCCATATGCGGTTATGAGAAAGTTACATAATGATGCAATGCTCATCACAAACAACTTTTCCCACAAGCAGAATAGTATACTTGTGTATAGAAGGTGCTCAGTGTCATTCACACAGCTACTAAACACCAGTATGGTAACAACTATAGTCATGAAATAAACATTGTTTATCAACATTAGATGTAACATAAATCTCTAATGTACATAACTGATGGGGAAACAACTAAAAAGATCCATTGTAATGTTAACAAAAAGCATAAAAAGTGATGTGCCATGCAGGGAATTCTGGGAAAGTCAATTTACAGTTATTCACCATATATATATATCAAGGAAACATACTGTTGAGCAGGTTATGGATTTTTACTGTAGCATTTTTACAGTTTTTTTTTTTTTTACAGTTAGAAATCACGGCTATTTTTTACAGTGAAGGAAACTCTCCTTCGAGTGTCAAGCTTAGGCCTTTTAAAAGTGATGTGCTCTATAGGGCAGAGTGGTGAAGCAGCAACCTTAAAGTGAACCGATCTGTTACTTCTACCACTGCACCACCCAGAAAACATCACAAGTGTCGTTTAAATTTAATGTAAATGAAAGATTTTGATGTCAGTTTAAGCATACCTAGCGCCAATTTTCCATTTCATTGTGAAGTTATAGTCAATGCATTTAATGTTGCTTTGAAACGAACGTCCACCATGTTCTATTAGTGCCTTGAGCCTCTGCCAGGAAAGTAATTGCAGACATTTGAAGAACCTTCTATTAGAAAACACAAGAGACTTTCTGCTTAATTGACAAGACAGTGTTCAATTAGGCTGAACTGAACATTAGTACATCACTTTTACTGTTTCCTTGTGATTTAACAGCCTACCGTTTTATTAACACAAGCTTCTCTTATAACACCGACCAGTGGACCATTAGTGGATTACTCTGCCAATGACTATTAAGAAACCAGGTGTCTGTGGGTTTGTATTTGCACATAAACTCACCGGCCACTATATTAGGTACACCTTACTAGTACCAGGTTGGACCCCTTTTTGCCTTAATCCTTCGTGGCATGGATTCAACAAGTTACTGGAAATAGTTCTCAGAGATTTTGGTCCATATTCACATGATAGCATCATGCAGTTTTCAGATTTGTTGGCTGCACATCCATCTCCTGTTCCCAAAGGTGCTCTAATGGATTGAGATCTGGTGACTGGAGGCCATTTGAGTGCAGTGAACTCGTTGTCATGTTCAAGAAATCAGTCTGAGATGATTTGTGCATTATGACATGTAATGTAATCCTACTCGAAGTAGCCATCAGAAGATGGGTACACTGTGGTCATAAAGGGATGGACATGGTCAGCAACAATACTCAGGTAGGCTGTGGCATTGATACAATGTTCAATTGGTACTAATTGACTTAGAATTTTATTTTTTATTAGAAGTTTATTTAGAATGTGCCTAAAATAAACTCCCACACCATTACACCACCTCCACCAGCCTGATCCATTGATACAGACTGGATGGATCCATGCTTTCATGTTGTTGATGCCAAATTCTGACCCTACCATCAGAATGTGGCAGCAGAAATGGAGTGGCACCCGGTGTGGTCTTCTGCTGCTGTAGCCCATCCGCCTCAAGGTTGGACGTGCTGTGTGTTCAGAGATGCTCTTCTGCAGACCTCGATTGTAACGAGTGCTTATTTGAGTTACTGTTGCCTTTCTATCAGCTGTAACCAGTCTGGCCATTCTCCTCTGACATCAACAAGGCATTTGTGCCCACAGAACTCCCACTCACTGAATATTTTCCCTTTTCAGACTATTCTCTGTAAACCCTAGAGATGGTTGTACGTGAAAATCCCAGTATATCAGCTGTTTCTGAAATACTCAGACCAGCCCGTCTGGCACCAACAACCATGCCACTTTCAAAAACACTTAAATCACCTTTCTTCACGATTCTGATGCCCGGTTTGACCTGCAGTAGATTATCTTGACCATTTCTACATGCCTAAATGCATTGAGTTGCTGCCATGTGATTGGCTGATTTGAAATTTGCATTAACGAGCAGTTGGACAGGTGTACCTAATATAGTGGCCATTGAGTGTAGATAACGCAGTAATTGTGTTTTTTTTTTTATAACTAAACAATACAGAGCAATAACAATAATTAAATGTTTAAATATTAAACATGGAATTGCATAATAGAAAAAAAAATAAATGTGAACAGAATTTTATTTAAATTTTTTCAAGATTTTCTCAGGTAATTTTATTTAATGTTTGTTTGAGTTTCATTCTATCACATAAAAAGCAAATTGTTAAGAAAATGCTGTTTGGAGTCATCAAAATTCACAAAAAAATTAAACTAAATGTGTGTTAAGTGAAATCAAAACATTTGAAATAAAATTTATTGTGTAAAGAAGTTATTTTATTTGAACTCTTTTCATTTAGTCTTTTCATTTAGTTTGACTGATTGAATGTAGCAACTCATAATAATATAATGTATAATATAATAACTGTATTTTATCTTATTTTGCATGCTATCATCAGTTTTGAAATTTAAACTCATGAGACACTTGGCTTTCAAGTTATAGCAACAATAACCTGTGTTTGTATATGGAAAAAAAAACATTGAACAGTACAATTTTCTAATTTTTTCTCATTACTTCATTATGTATAACATTTTTTATATTCTTTAGCACGAAACCTTCCAGATCACTTCCAGGTCAAACTCAGTTCCTGGAGGGTCGCAGCTCTGCACAGTTTAGTTTAAACACACATGATCCTACTAATTGAGTGATTCAGGCTTGTTTGAGACCTACAGGTAAGTGTGTTGAAGCAGGCTTGGGACTAAACTTTGCAGGGCTGCAGCACTCCAGGAAATGAGTTTGACACCCCTGTTCTAGATGGACCATAGTAAAGCTCAAAGTGTCTTCTTTCTAAAAATACCTAATTTATGTTTGTAGCTGGGTCAAGAACTGTTACTATTTAAAGTTAGGTAGGTGTAAATGCCCAGAAGTGAGTGCTTTTAATATTAATAACTTGAAAAGTACGTTTTCTGGATAAAATATGAGTGGCGCAACATTGACTTACGCTAACAAAGAAAAGCTACATTCTAATACCGATTAAATATGTACTTTAATATGCTACATATTCATATCCATGAAGTATGCTAGCATAACATGCTAAACATGCTAGAAGCATGGAGTCAAATGCTAAAACGTTTATTGTCATACTAAACATGTCCTGTTATGTTCACCTGATCAACATGTTGCACACATTAAGCTAGTCATATTCGAATCATTCTAGATACATACTTAATTTTAGCAACATGCTTATCTAGTAAGCATCATGCTAACAATATGCGGCTGGTTTGCTTGAAAGAGAAATTCCTATACCTTTTAGAGTTTTGAAAGGAAGTTTACACAGCATGTTGCTAGGCAGCTCAAATCATCTCTCTAGGGGATGCCAAGGGGTGTCAAGTAGATGCCTAAGACTGATTGGTTGTTTGAGTCAAACAAACAAACAACAATGGTATCTAAGTTACGCTAAATAACATGAGTTTAAATGCATTGCGATTAACATTAAGTGGAGATACACTGCTGGAATGGAAAGCCTGATCATTCACAAACCTGAAAAGCTCATGCTTATTATATGCAAATTACAGAAGTGGCATCGATCATGGATTTAGCTTTGAGTCTCAGAAACCATGAAACATCCGGACGTTTAATCCACGCTGTGCTGGAAGATGTAGGAAGATGAGCTGTTATTCGTAATTCTCCTCCATGTAACAGAAATAGCCACACACTCTCAACAGCTGAAGTGTTCAAATACTGCATCTGAAAGAAATCTATTCATCCTATTAGATGCATGCTAACGTCTTTCCCAACCTCAGAGAATTTGGTTTAACGTGGCTTTCGGTAGACTGGTTTAAACAGATACTGTACGCAAAAACAAATAATCGCTGGGGCATTATAAGGATGGCTAACCCAAAATATCAAATGTGCTTTAATTTCTTGTCTGTACAGTATATAGTATGCATCATGCATCAATAGAGAGTATATTAAATTAATATTTTAAGATATTAAATTATGTTTTTGTTGATTTACATAATGCAACATGTTTTGCATATGGATATTTGTAAGTGTCCTGAACTTGTTCATAATAATTATATTAATATAATCTTGATATGTTGACAATGTCTAGTGTACTGTAAGTGTAAATAATTTACCTATGAGCAATTTTACAGATTTACCAAATGAATATGTAAGCCTATTTTTTCTAATGATGACATTATTATTGTTATTATTTTTTATCAGAAAAAAGTAAACACAAAATAAAAATTAAAAAAGAAAGTAGCTATTTCCAAATTTACTTTGAATTGCAGACAACATGGACACAAAATATTTCATGTTTTGTCTAGTCAACTTCATTCGTTTGTAAATATACATCCTTTCCTGTCATTCAAACCTGCAACACATTCCAAAAATAAGCTGTGACAAGAGTAATTTAGGGATAGTAATCAGGTAATTTGGTTAAATAATTATGTGATTTGAAACAGGTGATGTCAACCGGCGATTGTAATTATTATTTAGTTCAAAATCAGCATCTAAGAAAGGTCTAATCCTTTGGGAGCAAAGATTGGCCAAGGACTGCCAATTTGCCAACACAGACGTGAGACGTTTCAAAACAATGTTCCTCAAAAAAAAAAGAAGTAATTTGGATATTTCACTTTTAACAGTGCATAATAACTAAAAGATTTAAGGAATCTGGAGTAGTTTTAGTAAGTAAAGGTCAAGGGCACAAGTCTAAGCTGAAGAATTGTGATCTCCATCATTTATCTATAAGCAACATTACCACATGGGGTCAGGGATACTTTGGCAAACCTTTGTCAAGTATCACAATACATAGTTACATCCACAAATGGCAGTGAAAACTAACTGTGTACTGTGTCAAAAAAAAAAAAAAAAACATGTTAACAGTGTCCAGATGTTCAGTTGACTACTCTAACCTTGGCGGCATTTGGGATGGACCCTCACACAGTGGAAACATGTATTGTGGTCAGATGAATCAGTATTTAACATATTTTTTTTGGAGAAATGGACACCGTTGGCTCCGGACCAAAGAAGAAAATATTCATCCAGGTGTGTGTTTCTGAAAACCATCATTAGCCAACTAAGTCGAAGGTTCCGTCATTACAAACATAGTTCGTTGATTTGGTATTTCCCAAATCCATCGTTTCAATGTAGTTAGAAACATAGTTTCTGGCTGTGTTCTATTCCCAGTTATCCCCCTATGCCCTATTTGTTTAGAAAATTCTAACATTTAAACTTTAGTTTTTTTTAATAAAGTTATAAATATTATTATTTTTTAAAGCATTAAAATCATCTCTCTTAGGTGTAATTGGCTTTCAAAGCATTTTTAAAGTTCAGTTTAAGCGATCTTCATGTTTACAATTGCGCTCCCTTCACAGTGCACTTTGAAAACATTGATGTCATTTTGAACAGAGACGTGGCTCATGACAAAGCTATAGGTCACCTATTATTTAAAAGCAATATTTGTTACATCTCCAAAGATTGTGAAAACAAAAAACATAGCATACGTTAATGCTTTTAATTTGTAGTAGGTTATTTATCACGCATCTGTACTGTATTTGACAAGGGCCTGTTGGTTATAACTTTTCTGCATTGGTTTGAATGTGTTCAATTGTAAAAGTAGACTTTTCAAAAAATAAATAAACAATATCCTAGGTAATAATAATCATCATCACCATTAATATTATTAATATTATTATATTAATATTATAAGTAAGATTTTTTTTTCATTTGCTGATAAATAATAAATATAAAATTTCATTTCTTAATAAATAGCCTCATTATTCTTTTATTTATATAATTTACATATGAAATTAGAATGCGTGTTAGCTTTTGTAAGTGGTTTTATGTTTTAAAATAGAATATGTAATGTTCTCAATAATATTTGTAAAGCAAACATGTTCCATTTACATATCTCAATTAATACGAAAAATGAGTGCATGTTTTTACCAAAACTAATGTTGTATTTTTTTTAAATGCGTTGCTACCACCCCATTTAGAGCCTCATTATGGGCATTTTACGTTATAACTAACGTGGTTCAAATAATGGATCTGCGACCAGAGAAACTACAGGTTTTGGGAAACACTCGTCACTACATTGTTTATTTCTCAAACGATGCATCGTATTATGATAGTTCAGCCGCGAGTTATGTCGTTGTTTGGGAAACGCACCCCAGACTGTTACAAGCAACAAGTCCAAAAGCCAGGGTCTGTCATGGTATGGGGTTGTGTCAGTGCCCTTGGCAAAGGTAACTTGGATTTCTGTGATGGCCCCATTAATGCCGAAAAGTACATAAAGGTTTTGAAGCACAATATGCTGCCTTCTTTTTCAGGAACTCCTATGCATATTTCAACAAGATATGCAAATGCAAAACCACATTCTGCACACATTACAAACTCCTGGCTGCAGAGGAAGAGGATACAAGTACTTGACTGGCCTGCCTGCAGTCCTGACTTGTCTCCAACAGAGAATGTGTGTCACATTTCAAAGTGCAAAATGCAACTACAAAAACCCCATACTGTTACCCACCTTAAGACTTGTTTGCTGGAAGAATGGAGCAAAATTACACCTGAAACACTTCATCCCTTGGCGTCTTCAGTTCCTAAAAGTCTTTTAAGTGTTGTAAAAAATTAATGGCAACATTAAAAAGTGATAAATGCTTTACTGTTTCAACTTTTTGAAATGTGTCGCAAGAACCAAAATTGCAATATGGGTTTATTTAAAAAAAAACACAAGAAACACATTAAATAATGTGCAGTTGTATTGTCTGCAATGAAATACGTCAAAGTTAATTTATGAATCACTTCTTTTTATGTTGGAAATGCAAATAAAAAAGAAAGAACTATATTAATGTCAACAAAAAATGCATAAAAATTGAAGTTTCATGCAGAGAATTCTGACAAAGTGAATTTACGATTATTCACCGTATATATTAAGGAAACTTAGTGTTAACCAGGTTACGTTATTTACTGTTGCATTTTTACAGTAGTTTACTATTGAAATTGCAGACAAACTCCCACAAATTATTGCAAACCAATAATACAAAGACTCACATGCACATGTTATCCATAGCATTGAACACAGTGTTCCTGTTGCTGCTTTTAAATGAGTAAATGCACAGTTGAAGCGCTCAATCTGGGAATCATCTGCACTGCTGATTTTTCGACTTAGAAGTGATATGAAGCTCTTTGAAGGAGAGATCAGACATACTGAGTAAACTGGAGATATGAAGCAGCATTAATAAAGGGTTTAAAGCGCTGGTTTGTTCTTGTGTGCTGTAGATCTGCAGTTGTACGGTGTGTTGGTGATGGTTGAGGATGGACATAAATCTTTTATTGCTCTGGGTTTTGTGTGGAGGCACGTCTGTGGAGGTGTTTATGTGGGTGTTTGTGTTTCTGTGAAAATGGAAAGACAGATAATGTAGGCGAAAAAGACATTACTTTCCTCTTATAGCTGGTTCTCATGTGCAGGATCGATGAATCGCAAAAGAATTAACTTTTTTCACACTGTCACGCAAATCCTATAGGCCTGCCAAATGTATGTGTGAATATTAATTACAGCGTAAACATGTCTGGATTTTAAAAGTAATACATTTCTGTTAATTTTGCTGGAGCAGTGATTAAAGTTGTAGAAAATGCAAAATTTATATATAAAAAAAAAACATGTTTAATGAATTTATAATTAAAAAAGAAAATAAATAAAATACATTGAGCTATTCTGACAGCAGTGCTTCCGGGCCTCCCAGGTATATTAATGGCTGCCTAACTATATTTAGTTTAGTCTCGCACTGTCGCGAGAGTAAGGGAAACATTTAATAATTCATTCTTGAATCTAAACAACTTTACTATATTGTCAGAGAGGACGAATCAACTGGTCTAAACTGGCTGCAAAATATACGTACACTATTAGTAATGGTTAAATACGCATTTGCCTTATTTAAATAATCTACACGTTTTAATCTTGTAATTATTATAGTTTATAGAGATATTGTCTGTTTTTATTCCTTTTTCTGTCATTTATTTCTCATTTGCTGTATATGGTATTAATTTGATGATGTCATTAGGCTATATTACATAGGCTATTTTAAATACATATCTAAAATGATGTTGCCGAATTTTCAGACCCCCCTAAGCGACAAATTTTCTAAAAAATTGACTAGCGACAAATCTAACAACTTTTCTGAGTGTTACTGAAGATTTTGTAGAGACTCTCATGTGTCCATACTGCATCATCCCTACTCTTCTCAATGAGCTACAGGTGTTGCCGTCGGCCCCTCCCCCGCATCAAAATCCTCGTATAGCAGTCTCTCCTAACTGCAGCCTGAGAGCAGATCACTCCTCTGCGTACTGATGGCAAACGATTTAGCGCCGAAAGTGTGTGAGGTATTTCCATTGTACAGTCAAACCGATCTGCTTCTCCTTTATTTTAACAATTTAATTTGACCGTTTATTCTTTCCTTGTTCACAATCACAGATATTTTAGTGACCGTTTCAGAAGTTTATTACGTCTGAGAGATTACTGCAAATTCACTACACATCTATATTGATATATTGTTTTCAAACAGCAATAAATGTAGTTAATTTGAGATGCATATAAAAAGCGTAGTGCATATATAAATACCTCTTTATTAACCATAAGCTGTTAAACAAACTATATAATGTGATGATGTCAGTAATATGCAAATTGACATATGATGTAATCTAGTGACATTTAGCAACTTTTCAGGCAGAGCTTAGCACCTTTTCATTGAAAATAGTTGGCAACACTGATCTAAAATGTGTTGGCATTCAAGTTTGCTTTGAGCTTGAAAGAGAGAGAAGCAGATTTTACCTGCCAGTGGGAGCACATGGCTCCTGATAGCATAAAAGTGAATAGTGGATTTCTCTTTTTTTTTTTTTCAACAGTGTTTTTTTTTTTCAATTTAACATTTTTTTTTACATTTTTAACAGTGTAAAACAGCGTCATAATAAATACAATTATTGTTATACATTTTAATTATCTTTTGTTTGTCGCATATGGTTAACTATCTATGTGATGTGGGTAAATGGTGTATTTCAATCCGGCTACCACCACAAGTATATTTAAAACCTATGGGAAGCACTGAACAGTATTAAATAATATTAATATAATTGACATTTGACATGGTTTACAGTTGTTGTTTTTGTTGTTATTATTATTTTTATTACAGAAAACCTAACTTAAAAATTCACTTTCAAGGGATATTTGTTTATTATTGCTAATCAATTTCAAAAGAAGTACTCAAAACATTAAATTGTTTAAATTATTTCTTATTACATATTATATCACATTATAGATTATATAAATATATCATAACATTATATTGCATTATATAATATAATATAATATAATATAATATAATATAATATAATATAATATAATATAATATTCATTCAAACTAATAATATACAGAACAGTAGAAACTCAAATCAAGATAAAATAATAATAACATTTTCCAATAATACTGTATGTTTCAGAATAGCCTATGCGTTTGTGCATGCATCTCCTCCTCACATGAAATTTCAACATATGATTTCCTCAGCAATCCCATTTCCCGTTTTCATCAATTCGCCCTTCCTGAATGACAGATCGCTGTTTGGACTGGCGTTATTAAACATGAATGTCACAGTCAGCTTAATCCAGTTCTTCAACTGTATACCGGGCTGACTAACAATAAGCCCGCTTTCCCATCCGTCTCCACATTCTCCTGCCTCCTGTCTCCATCCTCATCCGTCCTGCCTCATAGCTTGAATCCATTGCAGTGAAAATTGGCCTCACATCATCTCTCATTGGCGGCTGTGAGGGATGGCATTGTCTGAGCAGAGGAATACATGATGAACTGGGTAATGAATGACACTACTGGCTCATGCAGGTCATGGCTATTTAAAGCCACAGTCAGCGGCCCTGCGACCCCACTGATTCAACAGAGTTTGGGTCAAACTCAATAGACTTATTCACTTGTCAGTATGTCCTCCCGCTCAAATGTCACCCGGGGTCAATGGCTTTAGGCCTGGGCAAGGACAATCAGAAGCGAGTTTGAATACTGGCTTTTTTTCTGGTCCCCTTCCTCTTTCTTCCTTCCCCTCGGTCTTCTTTCAGGGCTTAATTTATGCCGGAACAAGCCAGATCTGAATATAATTTTATTTGCCTGCTCATATTCCTCTGAGGATACAGAATACTTTTACAAGATGAGGCTACATTTAACAGTTTGCGGTTTTTTTTGTTGTTGTTGTAATAAACAGTTTTTTTTTTTTTTAATTATAATTTTTTTAGGGTTTTCACCTTTAATGTTTAGGACAGTAGCGAGCATTGACAGGAAAGCATGGGGAGCAGAGAAAGGGGAAGGATCGCAAAGGACCACGAGGCGGGAATCGAACTCGGGTCGCCATGAGCACCGGAGTGCATGTGTCGACACACTAACCACTACACCACTGGCACAGACAAAACTGCTGATGGACCCTTTTCGCATTTACATATTTCTCAGCAGTGGAAGTCATCATAGTTGGATAAACTTAGAAAGCAGTGGATGGGAGAGTACCACAAATATGGCTTTTGCATTCTAATTTGCTCAAACAACAAAAGAAAAACAAAACAATTTGTTAAAATAATTAAATTAACATAAGGAAAAGAAAACAAAATTGTTTTAAATTTGATTGAAATGTTAAATCATATAGAGAATCTCCAGGTGGATAATTTTGTTTAATGTTTACATTACTGATTTATGTTACCACAAAGAAACACGACGTAGTGGGACATAAAAAATCCACTGCCTATCAGCATTTCTGAAGTGTTATTGACAGAGCAGCACACACAGAAAGGAGAAGTATAAATGCTCACAGCGGTGTTGGCTATGTGCATGGTATGTACCTTCGGGTACATCGATCACACACAGAAGTATAAATCAGGCTTAATACTGTTCCAACAAAGCTGACAAAACAAATTGCCCAAAAATATCTCTCCTGCGACAAAACATGTAGACAAACATGCAGTGAGGGTTGAGTGTGACTAGAAAGTCAGGAAGTGTGGAATTTTTGTTTACTTATACTTTATACTAAACTTATACACATATACTTAATACACAAATAGACTTCATTGAACATGTACACAATGACATCACCTATTTACTGTATATAACCTCAGGTTAACTATGCTAATATATAATAACGTTAACTATAAAAGCAATTAGTTACTAACTAATTTCCAGTGTCAGGCAGTAACGTCTTTACAAGTAGTGATGCTACTAGCTTAACTACATTTCTCAGTAGCGTGGTGGTAGCGTCGCTAATTTCCAAATATATATTTTTTGTCAAATAGCACAGTGTCATCCACACAAGCTGCATTTACTGATCGCTGATCAATAGTGATGGCACTGACATTCAAGGAGCTGTGAGACTGGTGTCTAGCCAATGAAAGTAAATCCATATGATTTCTTCTTCTTCCTGTTTTACGGTGGTACGTATCTCTTACCACCCAAGGCATGCGGGAATGGTTTTCTGTGCGCCTTTGTCAGTTTACCTTCGCCAGTGTGGTTTCGCTTGCACATGGAGAATAACAACCTTGAGCATGCAAACGACGCCAAATGTGAATGATCTCTAACGTCTTTATTCTGGGATTGCCACTCTAAATTAATACACCTGCATGAAGTAAATCGTATCTCAATGCTTTTACCAGGGGACTTTTTTTTTTTTTTTCCACCATCTCCCACTGCCGCCCCTAGCAAGACGCCGCCCTGGGTGATCGCCCATATTGCTCATGCCTAAATCCCCCACTGGTCATATACTATAATTTGTGTTGGGAACAGCATATTAATTGCAGTAAATGACTGAACTGAACAATAATGCCTCACATGTTTCATTGACAGTTTTATTGATCTCTAAGATATGACTGACTTGGATTTAAGTTGCTTCGATTTAAAAATGATAATTTCAAAAACAGCTTACATCCAGCTAAGCTACTTTTGCCAAGTAGCTTTAGGCTTAGCTTGCTACACTTCCCAGAGGGTTGCTTTTAGTGTAGTTAAGTTACATTTTAAATAGAGTAGCTAATAGCTTAGCTCATTACATTTTTCAAGTGGCTTGTTCAAGACTTCTTACACAGCAAAATCCTCTGAGTTAAATTTACTCAGTTTTTGGTCCCTCTCTAAATTGAGTTAAAGTTACTCAAGTTAATGAGATAATGAAAGGATTAATCTGGTGATGATTGAGCACTGATAATGAACACGTCATGAACATTTTTTTAGATTAGATTAGATTCAACTTTATTGTCATTACACATGTACAAGTACAAGGCAACGAAATGCAGTTTAGGTCTAACCAGCAGTGCAATAGCAGCAAGTGCAGTATACAGGTATAAGTTATTAAGTGCAGTTATAGAAAAACTATGGTGATATTTACAGATGGATGTACTATGAACATTATATACAGGTTGTATTAGCTATGAACAGATTTACAATAAATGAATATATGTACAGGATACTATTAATAGCAGAAGTGTGCAGATAGGTAAACATAATTACAAATGTCCATGTGCAGTGGGTATGTACAGTTCAAGTAAATGAATCAGTGCAATGAATATGTGCAAACTTTAAATGTGCAAATGTTAAATAGTGCAGTGATTGTGAGGAGTATAAGTTAGAGGAGTGTGGGGGGTGTATTGGGGGGGGGGGGGGGGGGCAAAAGAGTCAGTGAGGGACAGAGTTCAAAAGGAAGTCAGCTCTGGGGAAAAACATGTTCAGTCATAGCCTTAAGCTACGGTCACACCGGGCTTTGTGCGTGCAAAATTCTGTTGTGCGGCGCTCCGAAAAGGGGCGGGATTAAACAAGATGATTAGACATTAAAAAAAGCAAGCGATTGCTTCATGTTTTAAATTTCTGTCCAGAGAGGTCGTGTTTTGATCCTCGATTGGTCTCATGCAGTCAAGTGATGCGATTTCGCAGGTTAAAGTTCACCAAGCTTGAACTTTGCACCGCAGAAACCTGCGAAACTTGACGCATAACCCCGCGTTTCCGGTCTCACGCATTCGCGTGCGTATGAATGGAAGTCTATAGGAAGAAAAGTCAAGTGTGACGGCAGCTTCAGATGAAATCAGCTGAAATATAATACATTGAATCTCTCAAAATCTCAGCAGAGGATCATTAAGCAACTCCACAAACAGCAGCTTTACTCATTGCCAACCTGTTTGCCCTTATTTAAAGAGGGACCAAATACTCTCTGAACTGAATAAATGTTACTCAATGGATTTTGCTGTATATTAGTAACAAATAAAGTTATAGTAACTAATAACCTTAACTTTTCTGATTTTTCACTTCAATGCAATTCATGTTTATTTATATAGCTCTTTTCACAATATAGATTGTGTCAAAGCAGCTTAACATAGTTCTAGTAAAGTTCAGATTTCAGAGTTGAAGTTCAGTTTAGTTTAGTTCAGTGTGCTCATTTTGATTGTAAAACAGATACATGCACCTTTTGTAAAGCTGCTTCGAAACAATAATTAATGTGGAAAGCACTATACAAATAAACGTGAACTAAATTGAATTAAATACTTATAACATGAGTTTGCCAGGAGAAATAGCACCAGAGTGAGTTTTAAAATTATATGTATTTAGATTGTAATTTTCATTCTTGGTGTAAACAAGCGTTAGGATTTAGAAAATTAGGCCAAATTTTAATAATTATAATTGTACAAGTAAAAATAGAGTGGCATGTGATAGATTCATTGAGATCATATTAATGTGTTTGCTTATGCTGTCATTTTTGTGATTAATGTTACTGTTATTATCCTCAAGTGTAATATGATGACTTTTTAATTGATTTTTAAGTAGCAAAACAGTTGTACATTTTAGACCAAATGGTCTGTAAAACGGTCATACAGCCTTGAAAAAAAAACAGCTTGAACCAGTTAAGATTTCTGGTCTGAACTGGTTTAAACTGATCTAGCTGGTTGTCAGATCATTTAACTGAGCAGTCAGCTCATTCCCAGCCAGACAGAATAAAAACTATCATTTTGAACCAGCAAACCAGACCAGTTTGATCTTCCTTGCTTTTCTTAAGTCATTCTGTCAGATCAGATGTTTCAGTATCTTCACTTCTAATGGATTCTGAGATCTGCTTTTAAGATGAATGTTGTTGTAGCTTCTGCTTTTTTGCTGCCATGATTGAAAGCATTTCAAGCCTGCCATTTTCATTCCATGTTTGTGTCTGTTGTATCTCTACAAAAGCAAATCAGCGACCAGTTTTCTTTTTCTTTTGTTTTTCAAAAATATATAGCATATTATATTATAACTATTCTTGTGTCTACATCTACAGTGCATTACTTTTGATGGATTTAAAAACAGATTGTTTTAGCTTCACTAGAGACTTTTTTGGCATGCTATAACTAAGCAATTTGAAGACAAGCTCTCAAGTTGATCAATTTCCAAACGTTAGAAAAAAATTGGCAGTTTGGTCCATAAAAAATAAGTATTTGAAAATAATAGATGTAACTTATCAGAGCCGGCGCCAGCAGAGTGCTGAAGACATGGCGTGATCACATGGATTCTTATAGTACCTAGACATATGGCATGTTGCTTAACTTTTAATTTGTCATAAAACAAACATCTTGCTGTTACAAGAACAAAAATTTTAGCTGGTATGCAATGTAGAACTAGAGTCAAAGATTTGTTTTCTGTTTGAAATAACTTTTGTTGCGACTGACATACTAAAAGGATGCTCGCATAGAATGTTGCTCTTTGGTTTAAATGCCCAAAACCTTTGACACCACAATCTTGGTTTTCATAAACAGAAATTACACAGAGCACTGTTCGGAAAAGTGACACACTCGGTAACTGAGAATCAGATGTTATCAAGGCTGGACTGGGACAAAAAAATAAAAAAATCAGCCCTGGCATTTTGGGACAGAGCGGCCCACTACATTCAATCAAAATGCTACCCATCTGTGCACACCCTTGAATATGTTTACCAACTCCCATTCTATAAAAGTAGGAAATAATGAGAGTTGACAAATTATAAACTTATTATAATTATTATTTATTATTATAATAAAATTATAATCCACACTGGAAGTCCATCTTGTGTGTGCACCTGTGTGTTTTGAGGGAGCCTATTTTAAATAATGAACATAACAAAAACTGCCTGTTGATGCACACAGTTAATGTTAATTAACAAAATAAAGATGCATAAGAAAAGCAATGTGGCAGAGACCCTTAAAAATGTTTAACCCAACAATATAAGATCAAACACAGATTAAAGATTGTACATAGTCAATCAAATGAACTGAAACAATTAAAAAATGCAACAAATATTTGTTTGGGCCCGAACTACTAATACTACTTCTACATTTAGTTTTGTTTTGCCTAAGTTGCACACTAGTTTGGTCATGTATAAATATCATTTTAACCATATTGTATAAATATTATTGTAACTGTAAGCCTACATCATGCTGACAATCAAAAACAAAATGTCATGATATCTCATGCGATTGTGTTCTGACCGAGTGCATACATGAATGACACTCCTCATAGAGCTTGAGTAGCACATTCTTTATGATATATATATAATTAGTAAAATAAAGACTTGCAGGTTAAGGTAATAGCATAGGAGGAAGTTGCCGCGGGCCTTGGTGCAGATGAAAAGTTAAAGTATATTTATATAGACAGATAGGTAACTAGATAGAATAGACAGTAATATATTGATCTGTGCAACAGTTGTCGATCTGCCGCGTGCTGCGGATACCTGCTCGCCACTTCTGCTCTCGTGCGCGTGGGGTGAGAAACAGCCGTGACTCTAGACTATTTTGACAAGTACACACCGACATTGCACGCTTACACAGAGCCCAAAATGGAAGTTTGTGATTGGGTCAGTCCAATGTCAATAAAGAAAAGAACCAATGGCTGCAGATTATGTCACATGGGCCGGTCTGCTAAGTGTTTTATGGGCCGATCGATTCATAAGAAGATGATCAGCCTAGCCCAAAAAGAGTGTCAGCTCAGCGGGAAACTGCCCGGTCTGCCAGATGGCTAGTCCGCCTCTGGATGTTGTGTTGTAAGAGCAACCTCCTTGTTCTTATAAACCGGGTGCCACATGCTGATAGGTAGGCACAGCTATCAATCATTTCATTCTACTACCTAAACAAAACAAAACAATACAAACCAAAAAAAAATGCCCACACCCAACATTATGTACATCTTAGAAAAGTCACTACCACAAGCCAAACAATAGGTCTTAACTCAGATCACACAATGTTGGCACGATTTTGATATTATTTTCTTGATGTAGGGTGTCATGGGTAGTTGTAAACCACAATTGGACGTCGTGACACAAGATTCAATAGTTTCTTCTCGTGTAATGTGGCATAGTTTGTGACAACCGATAACATATCTGCGACGCCTCATGACAACATCGCAGAAAGTCTAGCATGTTTAATTTTTTCCCTGATCTTCACAATGAGTTCCATCACGTGGGTGAAAGTGGACAAAAGCAGCACAAACGTTCTCCGTTTTATACGTGGTGCTGCAGTTAATCCACGGGTCAGGTAATCAAAAAATAGTCTGCATGTTTAGCCTACTTATGAGTTGGTCCCGGGTAGATAAGATCAATCATTGGTTATGCATACTTTAACTACTTTCTCTGAAACATTAAAGTGTTTTAAGCTTTTATTTGACAGACTGGCAAAAATATGCAGACATCTCTATTGTATTCTTTAATAGAGCCTTCCGACTGAGTTCGTTTTTTCAAGGTAAGCAGGAAAGACATTCAGTGCTTCTAATACATTGTAAATGCCTGTCTTGCTTCTTGCTAATTTTATTTAGGCTAGTTTTTTTTTTATTTATTTATTTAACAAAACAGTTTGTGTAGCAGTATAGCAGACTGGTTTTGAAGCACTTCACCTTAGATGTTATTTGTTATTCTTGCTTATCTAGTAGATAACTGACCAACAAAAATACATTAAAATTAAGATACAAATTATACCAAAGAAAATTTGTTTCATAATGATATTTTTTTCCAAGAAAAATATACAAATGATTATTTTTTTGTTTGTTCCCTTCCACCACTCAACTGTGCGGGTGGATGGTTTGTTTTGCTCCGTGAAAAATAAGGATTTAATTAATGCTACACTGTAATTGTTGTATCACAAACCTCTGTCATATAATTGCAATTTTTTTTATATGTCATTATTTTGTCTTGAGCATCTGATTTTTCCTTGGTGCTGATTTGCTTTCATTTTCTCTGTCTCACTTGCGGCAAGTTCAGTTGAGGAAGTGTTTAATAAGCAACCCATGGCTGGAAAATATGCATTTACATTTCAAAGAAAATATTCTTATATTAAAAAGGAAATATCAGTTTGAACCTATCAATGTCATAACGAATGCCCTTAAATAATGTAGCCTAGTTGTCAGCAAGTATCAGTGTTTATTGAGATTGAAATAAGATTTAAAAAATATATTAGAAATTATGAATATTAGAAAAATAGAAGAAATATTATTATAGCAACACTTGTTACTGCTTTGGGAAATAACGCTCATCGTAGATATCACCGGATGACTGAATATGAAGGAACGTGTAGTCTGGCACAGTTGTTACCCACGAGAAGTCAAGATTTTATCAAGACGAAGTTGCTTAATTTGACATAGTGACTATCGAAACCATCAATAAAAATTGGGTGATCTGACCGATGCTTTAGATCATCAGATGTGAACACCTTTTCAGAAGTTTTACTGCTAATGCAGGCATTTTACCATGATAGCAATAACAAAAACAATTTACATCTAAAGGTCACGTGAAATGCATTTATATGCGCATTTTATATTCAATGTTGAATGTAATCAAGTCAAACATGAAAGACGGGGTGGGACAAAGAGAAGCCCCTCCCCTTTAAAAAAAACAGCCAATAATGTCTTATGATAGCTATGCAAGTCAGAGAGGTTGAAATCAGGCACATCAAATGAAAAGCAAATGAAAAGTGGCTCTTGGCACCAACATATTATTTATTTTTAAATCATTCAGGGTGTCGCAACAGAAATCGAGACTCGTCAGACCAGCCAACATTTTTCCAATATGAATTGTAGCCTCAGTTTCCTGTCCTTGGCTGACAGGAGCGGCACCCGGTGTGGTCTTAGCCCCCCTGCATCAAGGTTCGACTTGTACATTTAGAGATGCTCTTCTGCATACCTTGGTTGTAACAAGTGGTTATTTGAGTTACTTTCAGCTCAAACCAGTCTGGCCAATCTCCTTTGACCTCTGGCATCAACAAGACATTTCCACCCACAGAACTGTCGCTCACTGAATATTTTCTCTTCTTCAGACCATTCTCTGTAAACCCTAGAGATGGTTGTGCATGAAAATCCTAGTAGATCAGCAGCCCGACTGGCACCAACAGCCATGCCATGTTCAAATTCACTTAAATAACCTTTCTTTCCCATTATGATGCTCAGTTTGAACTGCAGCAGATCGTCTTGTCTACATATTGTCTACATGTCTAAATGCATTGAGTTGCTGCCATTAGACAGGTGTACCTAATAAAACTGGCCGATAAATGTGTATGAGTATATATTATAAATGCATACTAAAATGAACGTTCTTTTGCATTTTCATGGGCTTTGTACAGACAAATACACAAAAATTTAAGTCAAAATACCCAATATACTGTACTTATTTAAAAATATTTGTAGCAAACATAAAAAAATATGAGAAAGAAGTCACAGGTATATCAGTATATTGGATTCGTGCATTAGCTCTTATAGCTGTTAAACAACAAAACACAAAAACTACACACCCACTGTTCTGGACTACAAAACCAAATCAGACACTGGTTTTCCTTTATTTATTCCCCCTCAAAATAAAGAACGTATCACTGGATGTCCATTCATACTGACTGTTTTTTTTCCTTCAAAAACATACAAAAAGTTTAGCTCTGATTTATAGTAGAGGAATGTTGTTTATCTGTTTTGATGGGGATTGGTGGGAGGCCAAATATAGGAGCAGTCAAGATGGTTTCAAGCATCCAGCCCTGGCAAATAAAGCACAGGCTGACAGGGTTAGTTATCGATCCCTCCACAATAGGAGCCGGGTCAGGGTTCTGCTGGAGAAGTATGGCTCCGACAGGCTTTCGTGCAGTAGGATGAGGTGTGCTCTCCAAATATGGGTAACACGCCAAATGAGCAGTCTGTCCCACTGCTGAGTTTATTTATCTTTGTACTGCAATGCCAGATGCGAGAGAAAGACTTAAATATGCCTGTTGCACCAAAAGAGTGAAGTGAATAACAGATATCAACACATTTTCAAAGTCGATTTTCTGTGTTGAACCTTGACATAACAAGAGACTATAAAATTACTCGAAAGAATGTACATAAATGAGATATGCTACAAAATGTACATAAACCATGTGTTTCTGTGTTTATATAAAGCATTTTAGCTAAGCAAAAACGTGTAATATCCATTATATTTTGGATATAGGATAATAAGACAAATAGGATACTACTACTACTACCACCACCACCACCACCACGGCCGGATTAAGAACATATTGGCTATAGCAAGGGGCCCATTTATTTTATCGCCTCACAAACGTAGCTTTTTTCTATTATTATTATTATTATTATTATTATTATTATTATTATTATTATTATTATTATTATTATTATTATTATTATTATCATTATTATTATTATTAATATTAATTTGCAAATTATATTATTATATAATCTAATTTTCCACTTGATTTGTATCGGATTATTATAAATGTTTTCAATTTGACTAAAGTAGGCGTTCAAGCATACAAATTAATTTTAAGTTTTTAAAATGTTAAAAAGGCTGTCAAGAAATAAATAAATAAATAACACACATTTGCAATACTTCCTAAATGAGTGCTTTACAATAAATAGTTTAAAAGGGCTTATCTTTAAAAAGTTTACTTTAAACTTTAGCTGAGCAGAAATCCCTAAAATATCTTTAAAATCTATGCTTCTAATTTCCCATTTGGTCTTATGTCAATCATTTACAGAAGGTTAGCGTGTTTTTTTTTTTGTTTAGTTTTTTACTCAGTTATACTGTCTGATGAAAAAAAGCGCCAATATTTTATTGCTCTGTTTTATTCATTCATCATTCATTTTCTTTTTGAGCTTAGTCCCTTTATTAATCCGGGGTCGCCACAGCAGAATGAACCGCCAACTTATCTAGCACGTTTTTACACAGCGGATGCCCTTCCAGCTGCAACCCATCTCTGGGAAACATCCACAGACACTCATTCATACTCATACACTACGGACAATTTAGTCTACCCAAATTACCAGTACCACATGTCTTTGGACTGTGGGGGAAACCGGAGCACCCGGAGGAAACCCACATGAACGCAGAGAGAACATTAATAACTGCACGTTAATAACGGAGACTGTTTGAATAGTATTTTCTGTTCTATGATGCGCTTGATCAGCCTTCTTTTAACTGGACCATTCTCGCGGTAGAGCTGAAATAAGGAACTGTCCTGCAAAATAAGGCATTTTCTTGGGGTAAAACAGGACATCTGTTCACCCTTACTGGGAACTAAATGGGGCTATTTAAAAGTCTGATTGAGGTATACAGCCACTCCGAGTCATAGTTTATCACTGTTTTTGAACAGCAGTGAGCCAAAAGGAATACTTCACATTTTTGAATTTACGCAATACTGTGTAATGCAAAGCATAATGCAAAGAGGCAATTTAATTAATCAGCCAATCAAGGGCCCCCTCCTCTCGTGGGCCCTGGGGCTTCAGTTAATCCGGCTCTGTCTACTGTTACTACTGCTACTGTTACTACTACTACTACTACTACTAATACTACTACTACTAATAATAATAATAATACTCATAATAATAATAATAAAATGACAATTTTAATGAATATAAAATGATTTTGAAATGATAAGTACAAATATGATTGCCTAATTGAATCTAAAATCTAATAAAAAAAGACATTCAAACACGCTGCAGGCACAGGACGTGTTGTACCCCAACATACACCAACATTGTAGGGACGTTATATTTTGTTTTGAAATGAAAATCATGTTGACGTCAGAACCCAACGTCAGGCTGACGTCACTCTCCAATGTCTAACCTAAAATCAACCAAATATCAACATAATTTGACATTGTTATAGGACGTCAAAATAACCATGTCCTTAGACGCTGGCTAGACATTGAATTTTGGTCACCTGACGTAATGACCTAAATCTAACTTAATATTAGCGTCTTATGATGTTGTGTGCCTGCTGGGACAGTATAAAGCGTGAACTAAATGTTTCAATTTACATTAAAACGTATCTAATGCAATTAGCTGAGTTTGAATGCCTCATGCTGAAGTATACTGTATATATATATTCTCTTTTTTTCATCCATTAATATGTTTTCTTTTGAAAAATCTGTAAAGTGCTGCTTATTGTGATCAAATAACAAAACAGCAGGCCAAATACATTCAAATTATGATCAAGTACTTTACATGATCCGCGGTGATCTGTTTGTCAACACATCAAAATAAGTGCACTTCCTTAACCACACAAGATTATTACAGCGTCAATAATTTAAACTGTGCTTCAAAGTAAAGCTGATTTGCAAAAGCATCAACACTTCTCTCATTTCCTCCACTGATTGATATTTGCACTAAGCTCATCACAGTACATTCTGCTGGAGAACGGAAAGACTTCTTGACCTGTCCATGTGAAATGCCTTTATGAGGATTGATAGCAAAGCTAGACGACCAGATTGGATGTAGCCAGTCACATCAGTCTGAATGGGGTATGTGTTAGGTAATGGATTGCAGGTAGCAGGGTGCCAAAAAGCCACTGACTGCACTGGTTAGGAACAGCATCTTGAATATGATTCTGGCAGCAACTGACTCAAGTAAAGATGCAGAGGGAAAAAAACAAGGTTATCAAGTCAAAAAAAATAAGTCAAGAGTTTCAGATGCTCTTTATGCATACTATAGTAAATAGAGGGTTGTTGATGAGAAATGAGTTACATTAAAGGGGTCATGAACTGAGAAACTAAAATGCACTTGATATTTGGACATATAAGAGATTATAGTACTATAAAAACATCCTGTAAGATTCAGACTTCAGACATTTGTCTTTCCTCATAAAATACCTTAAACTGAAGGCGGTCTGCCAAAATGAATATTATGCCATATTATTTGGCTGTCTTTTCTAGATCCATGTCTTCACTATAATTCAACCAACCAATCGATTAATCAATCAATGCAGTTAAATTATGGTAAGCACAAACTATTTATGGTTTTGCTACAATAACTATAGGTTATTCATGATGGGTGTTTGGTAATTGGGAATAATTTCTTGCACTTTTCTCTCTTTTTTTTTATCTGTCAAAAATGTTAAACTCCTGTGTGCTGTATAGCCTTCCAGCTTCAACCCATCACTGGGAAACACATACACACTTATTCACACACACACATACACTACGGACAATTTAGCCTACCCAATTCACCTGTACCGCATGTCCTTTGGACTGTGGGGGAGGGAAACTGGAGCACCTGGAGGAAACCCACGCAAACGCAGGGAGAACATGCAAACTCCACACAGAAACTGACCCAGCCAAGGCTCGAACCAGCACCCTTCTTGCTGTGAGGCGCTCTCCAGAAATATAGCAGTACGCTTTCACTTTCAGAATGAGCCTGGTTGATAAAATCATGCATTCTTGATTGATGCTGGTTTTTCTTGTTGTGAAGCTAATTAAATTTACTATACTAACTATGTTGGCATTCACACCAACACCAGCTCTATTTCCTTATGTCTATTTCTTTATTGTCCTTATGATTCTGGGCTTGTCAAAATGTTCTACAAATTGTAATATCTTAATTCAAAACTCTATTTTTTTTTTTTTTTTCAGTTTAATTTAGATGACTAGAACAAATTTTGTGTAGGGAGTGTTCCCAATGATGATTCTATAGGCAGTTCACTAAGTATTGGAACAGGGTGCGTGCAATGACAGAAGCAAGTGATTTGGTGTAAACAATGAATAATGGAGTGAAAGGAGACAAAGCATGAAAAATCTCGCTGTCATCATGGAGATCAACACTGACCAGAACAAGGGCAGACCCCATCTAAATATTTTCCAGGCTGACTAATAGTCACTCATTTAAGCCATAACTCGACTAACACACGCTTATGATATAAATGTAATTACTTAAGCATATGTGGAGGGGGAAATGGTTTGAGTTTCAGGGCTGAGAAATAATGAAATACTACAGAGAAATACAGAGAAATACTAAATCATAATAATAGGCATTTCAAAAAATAGATTAAGCACTTAAACGCATAAAATCAGCCACAGAAATGCTGGCTAAAGATATAATTATGAAACTGATGAAAAAATAGGGAATATGGGGACACCTTGAACATATGCTTGAAAACATCACATCACGCTGAGCAAAAGCTGTTGCTAATTTTAAAACATCACATTCAAACTAGTATATTATTTCATTGCATTATGTAAGGTCGTAGTGATGACAAAACACAAAATCTTGCTTACATATGAGGATTTTAAGGCTGAAAGTCATAAAAAAAATCTATATATCTACTAAGAGCTGCTTCAGGGAATTCACCGACATTAACCCCATAATAGCCAAAGTATAAATAAATATATAGAGTATTTATACCTACAGTAATGCAATATATGAGAGAGTGTGTGATTTACGTTGATTTATGTATTGGCATTGGCTAAAAACTTTCACTAAGGACAGGGAAGTCTCCTTTCTTCTTTAACAATTAACAAATAATCAATATATTAACTAATCGCACAACACATTAAGATGACCTCAATCATTTTTGGTGATACGATATACAGTTGAAGTCAGACTTATTAGCCCCCCTACATTATTAGCCCCCCTGTTTATTTTTTTTCCCAATTTCTGTTTAACAAAGAGAATAATTTTTCAACATATTTCCAAACATAATACTTTTAATAACTCAATTATAATAACTGATTTATTTTATCTTTGATGATGCCATAAGGACAGTAAATAATATTTGACTAGATATTTTTCAAGACACTTCTTTACAGCTTAAAGTGACATTTCAAGGCTTAACTAGGTTAATTAGGTTAACTAGGCAGGATAGGGTAATTAGGCAAGTTATTGTATAACAATGGTTTGTTCTGTAGACTATCAGAAAAAAATCTAGCTTAAAGGGGCTATTAGTTTTTACTTTAAAATGGTGTTTAAAAAAATAAAAACTGCTTTTATTCTAGCCGAAATAAAACAAATAAGACTTTCTCCAGAAGAAAAAATATTATCAGACATACTGTGAAAATTTCCCCAAAAAAATCATTTTGGAAATATATATATATATATATATATATATATATATATATATATATATATATATATATATATATATATATATATATATATATATATATATATATAAAAGAAAAAAAAATCAAAGGGGGGCTAATAATTCTGACTTTAACTGTACTGTATATCTCCCATACATAAAAACCAATTAGCAACATTGATTGTGCAACATCTCTATCTCTATTGGAGGTGTCAGTGTGTACTTGCATTATGCAGATGCTATATTGTTATTCTGGCATTATATAATGAGTGGCACAAAATGGTTTTAAAAATCAGTATCGGTATCAGCCAAAAAAAAAAAAAACAATACAATAATACCAAATTGGATGCATCCCTATAAACCAGGGGTCTCAAACTTCCGGCCCGCGGGCCATTTTTGGCCCATCCTCCTCCTCCCTCCAGCCTGCAACTGACGTCAAAAATAAAACGAGATTCATCCCGCCCAAACATAAATTTTTTAACCTCTATCATTGCTGTGCAGTCGCGTCTAGCCACTTGTGATTTTGACCCACCACCTAGGTGACATTTAAAATACTGCATTCAGATTAGTTTTACTTTCATTTTACCTCTCGGTGTACGGTCGAGAGTAACACACATGCGTTATAATTCTGTGGCTGATTTAAATGTTAAAATATATGTCCGTAAGTGCTCTATTTTTAACTAAAGCTCTATTTTTGTAAATATTCAAGGGTCGTTTGATTATTATCAGTTTTATACCACTTGTATTTTGTTGTACAAACACTTTTATATGGCTTACACGTTATGCGGGTGGTGTAAAAATATAATAATTTTACTAATTTGATTCAAATGGTCTCATTTAATAAATTTTCCCCATATGCTTATTAAAATTAGCATGAAAACGTTAATTGAATTGAACTTGTTAAAGTAAATGTGAATATGTTCAGTACTTACTTTCCCCCTCTTTGTTGTAATTTTAGACAAAGATATTGAGTAGAACAATTGCCAGTAAAGTAATTTACAATAAGTCACCCAGGCTGCTTTCTGCTGTTTTTACGCTATTGCACAATACAATTGATTGGGACAGAATAATAATAATTATGCATATTATTTGTATTATTTTAACAGCAATTTAAACTAATCCTTCAATATGTACAACAAGAAACAAAAAGCTTGAGTTTTGACTGCATGTTTGACTAGTTTGACTGTGTGTCTAACACTTGGCCATACACAAAACAATCACAGGTATATTTCAGCAGCTGATGTGTGACACAATAAACATGCTGACTTACATTATCACTGATGACAGGTAATACTTGAAATAAACGTGTGTCTGTTGTCCTAAGATGCATCAATTACTCCACTTTTTTCTTGTGCTTGAATGTTTAAATGACCCTTCTATGAATTGTCAGTCACTGAAATCCCCCCCTCCCCCTATTAGAGTTTGAGACCCCTACTATAAACTGTTAATGATGCAATTTCAGAAATGAATTAGCATTATAACAACTCATTTAGAATTTAGAATTAATCCCAATGTCTTTAAAACAATCCGCCTTCTCTTTATACTAAATTTCATCTGCAATCATGCTACAGGCCAAAAAACAAACAAACAACTGAAAAAACAATTGAAACATTTCTCAAATTGTCTTCTTTGAGGTCTACAACAAGGATCACAACAGAACAAACAGACTTCTTGTATAATGATGTATAATGTTGTAACTTGTGTTAAATGAAACATGCTTCCCATTTTAGAACAGTTTCTTCAGCCTGGAGTCATTGCAACAGTGTCTCATTTTAACTGAAATATTTCTAGTTTACTATATAATATAAGAAGAAATGTTTCTCTCTGGGGTGAATCAATAAATCTGAGCATGCCCCCCTTGCTGCTGGAAGATGAATCTAACGTAATAAGGCCCAGTAATGGCCCTCAACATCGATAAGTCTGAAATTCAATAAAGATTGGACCATTTCAATTGCTTTCTTGGCGAAAGGTGCAGAACCCTTTTGTTTGTCAGTGTCAATCATTAGTCTCAGCTCTTTGTCCTTCAAGTCTGCATCAGGAGAGCACTTTCATTCTCAAGTAGAGTGACTCTATCATTTGCCAATTGAGAGGCATAGCTTTAGGCGCTCTGTGTGCAATGAAAGCAGATTTTAATCTTTATTCGCTTCAAACTGTTGGAAGAAAACCTGGCCTCTGTGCCATCAGATTATGCAGTCTCTTCTCACTATTAGATAAACAAGTACAGTTTGATCCTGGCACAGACATAATGTACAGTCTGTACTAGAGATTGGTTGATCTTAAATGATTCCTTCATTATTTACAGATTTTTAATTTGACTTGAGAACAACAAGTTATCTCTGATTCATTTATTTTGAGTGGACAGGATACGTGCAATTTCCTGTAGATCATGTACAGAAACAGAAATGATATATCCTTTAAAATAATTTATTCTTCGGGTCTTCGGGCTTGAGATGTTTGTTTATTCAGCCTATGCAGTGTATGCAGTCAGTGCCAGAAACTGAATTTATTAGTTTACCTCCAGAGTCTCTGTGTACGAGTTGTTTGTTTGGTCATTGTGTAACTTGACATTTGTCTGAAACAGACACTAGTTTTAAAATTCCAACATTCCACACAAATATATATATATATTTTTAATTTACTCTTACAATTGTGAATCGCTTGATCTTTTACATAACATTGTATGTGGTAATAAAAAAAAGGTAGTTACAATTTTAATGATTGTAGAAAAATTAATGGAAAAAATAATTTTGATAAAAGTAATTTTAAATTCATTCCTACATATTACGAAATATACTCAAATAAAACATTTCATCTTATATTTTCTGACTAATGTCATTCCTTTTTCAAAGGAATCACTGTATTGTCTGTGATATCAACTGTATATACGGTTGGTCAAAATTATTAGCCCCCCTGAATTACTCACACCGTTTATTTTTTCCCCAATTTCTGCTTAACAGAGAGAATATTTCATTCACTCATTCATTTATTAGTTTTCTTTTCGGCTTAGTCCCTTTATTAATCCTGGGTTGCCACAGCGGAATAAAGCGCCAACTTATCCAGCACGTTTTATGCAGCGGATTCCATTCCAGCCGCAACCCATCTCTGGGAAACATCCATTAACACTCACTCACATTTATACACTACGGACAATTTGGCCTACCCAATTCACCTGTACTGCATGTCTTTGGACTGTGGGGGAAACCAGAGCACCCAGAGGAAACCCACGCGAACGCAGCGAGAACATGCAAACTCCATACAGAAACGCCAACTGACCCACCCGAGGCTCGAACCCATGACCTTCTTGCTGTGAGGTGACAGAGAGAAAATTTTTTCAACACATTTCTAAACATAATAGTTTTAAAAACTCATTTCTAATAACTGATTTTTTTTTTATCTTTGCCATGATGACAGTAAATAATATTTGACTAGATATTTTTCAAGACACTTCTATACAGCTTAAAGTGACATTTAAGGGCTTAAATAGGTTAATTAGGTTAACTAGGCAGGTTAGGGTGATTAGGCAAGTTATTTTATAACAATGGTTTGTTCTGTAGAAAAAAAATATATAGGTAAAAGGGGCTAATAATTTTTACCTTAAAATGTTTTAAAATCATTTAAAACTGCTTTTATTCTAGCTAAAATAAAACAATTAAGACTTTCTCCAGAAGAAAAAATATATATCAGACATATTGTGAAAATTTCCTTGGTCTGTTAAACATCATTTGGCAAATATTTAAAAAAGAAAAAAAATCATTGGGGGGTAATAATTCTGACTTCAACTGTGTGTGCGCGCGTGTATGTGTGTGTGTGTGTGTGTGTGTGTGTGTGTGTGTGTGTGTGTGTGTGTGTGTGTGTGTGTGTGTATGTGTATATATATATATATATATATATATATATATATATATATATATATATATATATATATATATATATATATATATAATGATAGACGATAATAAATTTGTGTTTAAAAAAATATTTTCTTTAATCTACATTTTCATTATTTATAAAACTGTAATAATAATAAATAATAAAAATAATAATAATTTAAATAGTATGGCATTTTAACGAAATGGTAGGAAATATTTTTTTGGTACATCAAAACGTGTGATTATACTAACCATCTGATAAGATATTCCAGCAAAAATTAGTTCTTAAAATGTGACTAGAATAGAATATTTATACCTCATAATTAAACATAAAATCAGACGAATAAGTTTTTCAGAAAAAAATAACCTCCCCTTTCAAATAAGCTAGCCTGATAGTATAATATTAGAATAATGTTGATTAACTGATAAAGAGCGAGTTTAATAAAGACTTCTGTTTATTTTAGCCATAGTGCAAATGAAACATGTCTCACATATCAATGTTAATAATAGATGGAGGACAGGCTGTAGTTTTTTTTCTGACAAACTGTTTAAACTGAAATTGGACATGCACTTAGTTTTCAGGGCATATTATTCAAAGACTATATCAGCCTGCTATAACGTTATACTGTGTGTTAAAATGGGGAAAAACATGAGCATTAACGGCATATCATACTAGATGCATTCAGTAGCGAACTTGAGTATATTTCACTTTTCTTTGAAAAAAGCTCCTTATGTCCACCTTTTTTGCTGCCGCCATCCTCATTTTTGTGTGTCACTCACCTCACACACCTTATTCTAGCACGGAAAATTCTCCTGTGCAACTTTTGGCACTGCTACATCTGACTACAGCCTCTCACATGACAGCAGGGAAAGGCTCAGCCAATAACTGTGTTCATATGTGTTTGGGGGCGGTGCGACTCGAGGAGAGACTAGATTTAACCCTTTCTGCATGTCTAGATTAACACTGATGGCATGATTTTTTTTTTAATGAATTCAATTATTGGAGGGGACATTTCAGTAGTTGGTGGATATTGGTGGGGATGCGTCCCCTCCATCCATGCTAAATCTACGCCCATGCATACTGTACCGTACTGTACCACTCGTATCGTACTGTGGAAACAGGCCATAAGTGGAAAGTGGAAGTGTTTTAAGCGGTTTTATTCAACACAACTACAGAGCAAGTGGTCCAAAACTGGTGTCCATCAAGCACAAGAGTGAAACAAACAGATACCGACATGTTCTTGACATATGTGATGGGTCAATTTGAATTTAAATGGATAAATAATAACAAACTTTCACACTATTTAATCCATATACATGTTGAATTTTAAGATGCTAACCATCCACCACATTCACTGATGCCGATGTCAATGAGAAATATCGCCTTAAACATTAAATCTCCAGTCTTGATGAGCACTGGATGGATATTCGTTAAAAGGACAGCATGACAGAATTAAACATCAGATTTTCTTTTTTTTTTCTCTTTCACGTAATGAAACTGTTAGCGGCACTCATTTCAGGGTTTCTCTAAGAGAACAGAGCATCTAAAAGGACCTTTCCAACCCTTTCCAAGGCAGACAGGCTGTAATTTGAGCAGTGAGTGGTCCGTTCAGGTATAATAGAGGAGTCCTGGTGCGAACTGAAATGTGCTTTATCTTGATGCCAGAGCATTTTCTGCCCAAACAATCCTAGACAGCCTTTTTTTCTAAACTTCAAGTGAACAGTAAATTATAGCAGTTATATTGTCCTTACCTGAAAGGCAAAACTTGCCGCTAAACCCTTTTCCATCTCGATTTAGTCTCGCTCTATCTTATTTCTGCCATGAAAAGCAACTGTTTGGAACGTTTGTGCATCTCCTGTGCTAATAAGATACATTTCGTTTAGCATAACAGCTCCCTCAAGACATATAAAAACACGAAACAGCCCTTACTCGTTCGACTTAAACACATTAACAGGCGAAGTATTTCATTTAACCAATAAGGAAGATGGAGAATAGTCTGTCTAAAATTAGGAAAGAAAACTCATTACGCTGAAGCAAAAAAGGAAGGCTGCAGACTGCTTAGAGATCACAACTAACACCGTAAGAAATAAGACAAGCATTATTTGCTTCATTAACTGGTTAATGCAGTAGAAAGAGAAGGAGGGGCAGGTTCAGAGTCTTTCGGTCGAAGATGAAGTGGTATTGCTGTTGGTGATGGAATAAGAGATATTAGTATTGATTGAGTCCAAGACAGACAGAAATTTCAAATCCTGATCACATGGGAAAATAACCTCCATCATTTGTCATTATATTGGTGAGCATATAACCTCAACAGGGTATTGGAAGAATAAAATCAACAATAAAAAAAAAACGAATACACATGTATTTTATTTAATAATAATAATAATAATAATAATAATAATAATAATAATAATAATAATAATAATAATAATAATAATAAATGAAGTTAAATACCGTGAGTCGTTAGCCCAAAGGTCAACCCCCAACCTGGACCAAGACATAGATACACTACAAACAATTTAGCTTACCCAATTCACCTATAGCCCCAACAACAACAACAACAATAATAATAACAATAATAATAATAATAATAATAATCATAATAATAATAATAATATTATTATTATTATTATTATTATTATTACCCACCTCGTAAAAATAGATGTTACAAAACACCAACATGGTGCGGCTAAATATCAACTTTGATATAAACAGCCCTGCATGTAAATATATTATTATTGTTATTATTGTTGTTGTTGTTGTTGTTGTTGTATATATATATATATATATATATATATATATATATATATATATATATATATATATATATATATATATATTTATTTATTTATTTATTATTATTATTATTGTAGTTGTTATTATTATTATTATTGTCATTATTATTATTATTATTATTATTATTATTATTATTATTATTATTATTATTATTATTATTAATATTTATTTTTATTTTATTATTTTTTTATTTTTATATGCAACTCAAACAACAAATAATAAGTTAAAAAATCTTGGTGTAATTCTGGAGTCAGATCTTCAAGTTTCTCATATCAAAAACATTGCAAGAATCAGATGCTTTGTTTCCATTGAGAACTTGTTCATGCTTTTATCAGCAGCAGGGTGGATTACTGTAATGGATTCCTCACTGGCCTCCAGAACGCTGTGGCCAGGATTCTGACCTAAACCAGAAAATCAGAGCACATCACACCTGTCCTCGGGTCTTTACACTGGCTCCCAGTTACATTCAGAATAGATTTTAAACTATTTTTACTTACCTATAAATCACTAAATGACATAGGACCTCAATTTATTATAGACATACTCACTGAAAACAAACCTAACGGATCCCTCATAACATTAGGATCAAGTAAATTAGAAATTCCAAAAGCAGGGTGAATTGGCGATAAGCTACAATGGTAGCAAATATATATATAAAACACTGCTTAAAATAATATAGAATTGATTCCAAAGAACTGCTGTGGTTATTAACATGGGAATTATTAATAATGATGGATATTTGATTTTATACAACAATGCTGTCTGGTTCTGGTTCAATCTGATTGGTTGATAGCAGTGCAATATTCTGCCAGCAACAGAACTCTTACGGCCTCTTCACCCTTCACCCTTGTGTATTACTCCGCCCACATACAGCGACAAGCAGAGGACATTCTACAGTTTGACAAATATTGCAGCAGTTAGACAACACAATGTACTTTTATTTAGTCAAGAATGTAGTTGTTTAGATTGCAATTATGGAGTTTATTTATAAGGATAGTGCCTATTTTAAATATTTATAATTTCTGATTATAAAATACAGTGTAATTTTAAACTACAGCTGTTAAAATCAATATTAAACAGGTAAGTGATATTCTATGTCAAACTCTCTCTTTTGTAGCTTGTAGTGCTATATTTATACCATATAATTATAGTGTATTGAGTGTGAGTTGGCACTCGCATATCAGGAATGCATGTTGTGTTAGCAGAAAGAAAGAAGAAATGTCTGCATGTGTTTAAAGTTTTTCCTTATCGCAAACACAACAGCAATCCGGTAGTGATAGTGCTGCTGTTTTTCGGGGTTAGCTATTGTGATATCCCGATTTGCAACAAAGAAATACACTGTAATAGACTGTAATGCTGTAGGGATTTATTTCTGTAGACTGATGGCATTTCATGCCGTTCAGCCATATAATCTTAAAATGTCAGCAAAATCACCTGTTTTGTCATCACTTTAGACATTAAGCTAGAGAATTATTCAAATTCTAGTTCTAAAGTGATGTTGGTGAATTAGTAATGGTTTCTTCTATTCTGACATCTGCTGCAGATGTGAATGAATGGCAGAGGAAAGTAGTTCATAATACAAAAGAGTTTTTAGACTCTGTGTTTGATTTTCTTTTTTATATACACAAATTTGCCATCAAACTGTTGTAAAAACGCAATATCACACTCGTAGCAGTGCAATGTGGATGTATATTGTCAATATTAGGCCTCGCGCCAACGCACGCCTCCCACCAGTGCCGATATACTATGCTACTTGTGTGATATTGCTCATTTAACATTTCCTCAACAGATTATTTGTTAAATTTAGTTGTGTTAAAAATATAGCTAAGTATCCTTTTAATATATTGGCAAGGTAATTATTTGTTTTATCCATTTTTTTCGATCTCTTATATTTATAATATAGACTTGTTGTCATTGTCTGAAAACTATAAACGGTGTAACATATATGTAGTAATTGTTAATTATCACTGAAAAACTTACCATACAACCCGGCTAAACAACTGAGTTACAGTGAGATTTATTCATAACAGACTCTAGCACCAAATTTATGTAGTAAGATTCCAGGGTAAAGAGTACCAGCTGATTTTCCACAGAAACTCATACAATCATTTATGCAGGATTGAAGCATTTTCATTATTTATAAGTAAACGCATTGCAATAAACTTTGCCGTTGCCAAAACTCTGTCAAGTATGTATTTCATTGGCAATTGGTGGTTTTGCTTTGGAAAAACAACCAAATAAATATTGCAGATGTTTGACTGTATATAAAACATCTTGCCTGTTTGTCAAGTAAGAACAGGGAGCTGGAAAAGTTTTGTGAAGTTTTATGACTTCCAGCCTCTATTCTTTCAAGTATTTCCATCATGTTGGGAACCCGACTGCTACATCAATATTTTCTGCACTTCTCCATTTGATTCCAGCAGCGTGAACAGATGTAATTAGACATGTAAATCACAGCAGGGTCTTTAGCGGTATGCTAATTAAAAGGTGCGTTTACAGAGGAGGGAGGCTATATGAATTAAACACACACCGGAGGCTGCTGCTGGGACGGGATCTGTGTTTTGTAGGACTTCATTCCTAAGAGAGTCACTTCAAACTTATCTGAATCTAACTTTAGAACGAAATAAACTTGAAGATTAGTGTTTGCCAAGTTTGAGGGAAAAAAAAGTTTCCTGAGATAATATGTGAATAAAACACCTTCATGAAAACCCTATTTTTGAGCCGATTTTAATAATACGGATGTTTGATAGTGGTTGTAAATAGAGATATGTTAATATGATGATGCAATAGCAACATTAATAGATCTTTTCTCTTTTCTTAATATTGCATAGATTTTTTTTGTATTGTGTTATATTTATGTTCTGTATCATGTCCATAAAATCTCCACTGTCCTGTCAAGATAAAGGTGAAAACCACTAAAAAAAAAATTATAATAAAAAATGGTATGACTTAACATCTGTAAATGTGTGATTTTTTTCTATTTTGTGATTCCATATTATATATATATATATATATATATATATATATATATATATATATATATATATATATATATATATATATATATATATATATATATATATATATATATATAAAAATTACTAAATAAAACTAACACAGGCTACAGGAAAACTGTGTTTACATCTTTTTTTTTTTTAAAAAAGGGATTATGAAACGTTTTCCAAAGTACTTGTTTCAAAACCTCCATATTTGATAAATAATACAAATTATCTGCAGTTTGTTTTTGTTGTTTTTTTAGACAGAATAACAGATCTAGGTGTGTCCGAATCCACTTTTGCCATTTTAAGGACAGAAAAATATGGTTTAACCATATGGTCTAACAGGGTTGAGCTTATTCTCCTAATGAGTTATGGGTGTGTTTTTAAAATAAACAAATCAGAGTCTCATCTCCCATTGCCTTTTAAGAGTCAGTTGCGTCACGCCATGATGCATTTTCTATTTTCATGGCGGACTTTGTAAGTGGAAAAACTGAACGCTTCACTAGCGAGAAAACAGTTAAACAGACCATCTAGGATAAAGAATGAGCCTCCAGGAAATAGTGTTGTACGCACTCCACTAAAGACACCCATTAGCCTACATAATTATTTTCGTTAGTTAAGCACAAAGATTTGTTTCAAAACTATTTCTAAATTCAGTTCTAATTTCCAGCAAACGAATAAATGCATTTAATGAAGTTCTATTCAAATACACGTCCTATGCCCCATATGGTCCAAAACCTGACAGGTGGACAAATCTAAGCTTGCTTTTAATAAAGCAAATATAAATATGCATATAATAAATACTACTACTAATAATAATAACATTATACAAATGCAGATTATCAAGAATAAACTAAAAAAAGCCCCCCCCCCCCCCCCCCCCCCCCCCGGGATGAAGGCATGTAGAATGTAACAATTTAAAAAATGTCAAAGTTATTTTAATATTTGAATTGTTTTTCATTTGTAAAGATATTTGCATATTGCTGTACATCCTGTGTGTATTCAGTAATGTGTACGCATTTAAGGCGCACAACTGGCGCCCTCTGTGCTGGTCTATTGCGCAGTCTATTTTAGTTCCTCAAAATAACAACACGCCAACAATGCACCTGAACACACCTCCTTTCTAGACCGGAACACCCATGAGTCCACAAAGTGGTACAAATGTATTTGCATTTAAATAACATGCGCAAAGTAGGAAAATGATTGTTGCACTGGTCTGAAAATAGCAATACATCATGCCAAACACGTCTTACACTTTATTGCGCCGTGTGTACGATAGGGCTCTAAATCATCTTTATTTTTTAATATATTTTTAAACATCTATAAGTATGCTATAAAGTATTTCAGATTGTCATTTAACACGCTTTTTTGCTTCTTTTTTTTTTTTTACAATAAAGCCAAAATCAAGTGTAGTAGCGCAACAGGATTTTTTATATATTTTTTTTTTTTTGTAAACCAACAATGCAGTGTAGCATTTAAAACATTCATTCTTTAAATGACTTAAATATTTAAAACTTCATTTAAAGAAAATACTGAAGAAAAAAAAGTAAAAGTAGTATAATTTTAAAAGAGATTAAACTAGTTATTGCCATTGTAAAATGCAAACTAGGTGAGGATATAATAAGTAAAAAAAAAAAACTTTTTTTTTTTTAAAAACCTCTACCCGTATCGTTTTCCCAGGAGGCTTATCTTCAATGATCAACCATGTGGGAGCTGCAGAATAATACTGTAGCTGCTGCCAAATGAACATCTGGACATGTGTAAAAAGTCTATACATAAAAATACTAATATGTCAGGCCCTACTTCTATGCTTATATGCTAGCTCCAATGTAGATGTCAGCATGTAACTGAAAACATCTACAGTTCAAGTGTTCAGATAAGACAGCACAGCAGAGACTATAAATGCAAAGGCCAGATGACTATGTGTTGTGTTTGTGTGTGCGTGTGCGTGTGGCTGGACTGCTGATGTGTGTGGGCGCTGAGAAACGTTCACTTGTTGGCCCACACAGCACTGCTGTCCTGGACGAGGCCGACGTAAACACTGCATGTCAATGGACTCTGTAAACTAGTCCGACAGTGTTTAAAATTCTCCACAACAACAAACTGCAAGTGGTTTATTTATTGCCTTGCGCAGACAGAGAGCGGAAGGCTAAGACAGAGAGAAATGACTATCAGACAAGAGTTCAAGGGTCTCTCATGCTAAAGACGGGATATCCGGTCTTCTGCTTGACCTCCAGGATGCCCCTCAACTACACGGCCGGCAATGATGACTAACTGGTGGACGGAGGGATAGGGGGAATGAAAGACAGCCATAGAGAGAGAGATGGTCATGATTTCCCCTTATCTTGAGGAAAGAGCAGTGATGTGTGAACTTAAACTCTGTCCTTTGTGGACTGCTGCTGGTTTCTTCAGGCATAAACATGCACAGACTTTACCCATTTGTTCAGCCCTAGGCGAAGCTATAGACTGAGTCCGCTTTGTTTTTCATGTAGTTTGATGTTGGTTTGCTGTGTTTTTGTGGCAAGGTCACGACTGGCTGATTTCCACACAAACTGTCAGATGACCCCTCACTCCATCAGCAGCTGCCTCAACGACGACTACCAAGCATGCCTCGCGTCCTACACCAGACTTATCGGTGAGTTTGACTTTGTGGCTTTATTCTCTTTGACTATTACAGAATTCAATGTTGTGGTTTTCATATGCTCATTTTACACAACAGGATTTTGCTGGGGTCAGATGTTGCTTAGACTGGATATTAGCTGCTTTCCTATATAAAAAAAATGGTATGATTGTGAAAATGAATTAAAGAAGGTAGAGATTAGGGGTGAGTGATATAGCCAGAATACTATTTTAGGATACGAGTAATTTCATGTCATTATATCAATGTATTTCACAATATACAGTAGTTATTCAAATTGGTAGTTGTTCAATAAAATAAAATAAAATAAAATAAAATAAAATAAAATAAAATAAAATAAAATAAAATAAAATAAAATAAAATAAAATAAAATAAAATAAAATAAAATAAAATAAAATAAAATAAAATAAAATAAAATAAAAAAATAAAACAAACTTTAATACAACACAAATGAAAATGACATGTTTGTTTTCTTTTGTATGCACTATAATGGATTTTTTTTTGTTTAATTCTCGATAAACTGAAAATCAAAATTGTGATGTTATGACCCCAGTTGCTTTGTTCTTAGTACTTTTTCTTTTTTTTATTTATTAGTGTAACACAGCAATCTCTGAATACATTTATCATAGGGGAGGACTCTATAGGTCCTAGGACCCAGCTGGGGGCTTGCGAGAAATTATAATATTATATGATATTATAAAAAAAATATCTTGCTAGAGCAGATATTGATTTAAGCTTAGTATGATTCATGTCAGTCGTCAGTCAATAAGTGAATCCTATATATATATAGTTGAAGTCAGAATTATTAGCCCTCCTTTGAATTTTTTGTAAATTTTAAATATTTCCCAAATGATGTTTAACCGAGCAAAGACATTTTTACAGTATGTCTGAGAATATTTTTTTTCTTCTGAAGAAACTCTTAATTGGTTCATTACGGCTAGAATAAAAGCAGTTTTTAATTTTTTTAACACCATTTTAAGGTCAATATTATTACCCCCTTTAGGCTATATATTTTTTAATAGTCTATAAACAAGGGGGCTCATAATTAAGGGGGGCTAATAATTAGAACTTAAACTATATATATATATATATATATATATATATATATATATATATATATATATATATATAGAGAGAGAGAGAGAGAGAGAGAGAGAGAGAGAGAGAGAGAGAGAGAGAGAGAGAGAGAGAGAGAGAGAGAGAGAGAGAGAGAGAGAGAGAGAGAGAAAGAGAGAGAGAGAGAGGCGACACAGTGGCACAGTAGGTAGTGCTGTTGCCTCACAGCAAGAATATATATATAGGCGACACAGTGGCACAGTAGGTAGTGCTGTCACCTCACAGCAAGAAGGTCACTGGTTCGAGCCTCAACTGGGTCAGTTTGCATGTTCTCCCCACGTCCGCATGGGTTTCCACCTGTTGCACAGGTGGTCCACAGTCCAATGACAGGCTGTACAGGTGAATTGTGTTGGCTAAATTGTCCGTAGTGTATGTGTGTGTGAATAAGTGTGTATGTGTTTCCCAGTGATGGGTTGCAGCTGGAAGGGTATCTGCTGCATAAAAAAAAAAATGCTGGATAAGTTGGTGGTTCATTCTGCTGTGGTGACCCCAGATTAATAAAGGGACTAACCTGAAAATAAAATTATATATATATATATATATATATATATATATATATATATATATATATATATATATATATATATATATATATATATATATATATATATATATATATATATATATACATATACATATATACATATATATACATTAATTTCCTTAATCTAAGATTTCAGTCATGTTACTGGGTAGGCATTAGCTAAGTTAGCTAATCTTAGTAAAGACTAGTAAAGCCCTAGTTGAGTAAAAATAAATTAAACTGATTAACACTAGTACATTTTGAAACAATGGTTATTTTAAATTGCTGTTTGAAATTGTTACTAAAGCTTGTTTATTTATATAGAATATATATTCATTCATTCACTCATTCGTTCATTTTTCTTGGGCTCAGTGCCTTTATTCATCAGGGGTCGCCACAGCAGAATGAACTGCCAAATTATCCAGCATATGTTTTACATAGCAGATTTTTTTCAGCTGCAACCCAGTACTGGGAAACATCCATACTCATTCACACACATGCACTTTGGCCAATTTAGTTAATCCAATTCACTTATGCCGCATGTCTTTGGACTGTGGGGGAAACCGGAGCACCCGGAGAAAACCCCCACAAACACGGGGAGAACATGCAAACTCCACACAGAAATGCCAACTAACTCAGCCAGGACTCGAACCAGCAACATTTTTGCTGTGGGGTGACAGTGCTAACCACTGATCCACCATGCCAACCATTCATTCATTCATAATAAGTTTAATAAAATTGATCAAAACAAAGAAAATGCATACACACATGAAGTTTAAATTTAAGATTTTAGAAATAAATTGAGATGACAAAAATGAAAACAGACAAATGTAACATTTAAAGGGCTTCAGAAAGAAACTACAGACTAATAAGAACAAAAAAAGGGTACAGATGAGCAAAATAATCATAAAACTATGGAGTTACTATGAAAGCAATCTCCTTATAGAACAAAGATAATGTGAACAAACAGGAAAACTAGAAATTCACACTAGAGTTACATTTAAGCCCCTTAAGTGTAGAATTTTTAAAAATACTTCGTAATGATTGTAGCTTATCAGATTGTACAAATATAATCGCACAATCCCACAATCAACAAATATGTCAATCCAATTATCACAGACCACCAATTTCAGCCTAGAATTGTAGAAATATATTAGGATTTTCTAAAATGTATCACAGACAACTAAATATTACTGAAATGGCCCAGTGTGAGCCAGGCTATACTAAACAGAAACATGACGCAAGTGATGTCCAGACAATGTCTATAAATAGAAGAACACCTCATTTCCACAAGGACCAACACAATTCACAGAAAAAAACCTAGCTTTTAAACAAACTAAGCTGATGATAATGAAGAATGAAACATTTATTACAACAGAAGAGTTTGAATTGGTACAACCTAAAGCTGAACCAATACTTAATGTGACAGGTGCCCATTATCACACATTATTTAGGAACCAATGCTATATGTTTATTGGATTGTTTTTTTTTTTCCATACAGGTACAGATATGACTCCAAACTACTTGGACTCCGGTCATTCAAACTTCACCATCTCTCCCTGGTGTACCTGCAAAGGCAGCGGAAATCTGGAGGAGGAGTGTGAGAAATTTCTGCAGGACTTCAGAGAAAACACCTGTCTCCGTAAGCCTTTCTTCTTTTGTTATTAAAGCATTTCAGTTGTAAAAGTTCCAACTCGCAGCTTAGCTTGTAGAATTTGCATTTGATTCAGAATGTATCCTCAGGTTTGTGATAAACACTTGAAGATATAACACGTCGGTTGTTTGGAAATGGTTTTCGTCGCTACTGTTTAAACCTGAATGTTGCAGCTGCTGTGACGGTATTTGAAAGCTGCCATATTTTGTGTTTACTTTCTCTTTCAAGCTCATCCCATGTGTGGAAGCTCTACCCACCTGCCGAATCATAAATGTCAGATTGTTTTGCAACTAATGTCATGCTTGTTAGCAAAAAGTAAACATGTCGGTTGAGGCTAAATAAGGCTCCCACCCTGGTTTGTTATCATGCAGTTCTACATGGCTCCTTTTTTGGCATGCACTGTAATAGTGAAGTCAAGATAGTACAGTTCAGACATGCAAGTGGATTTTAAAATAAGCCCAAACTATATTTAAGTGTTTTACATCCATATGGGTGTCACACATACAAGTGTCAAACAAAACATACAGGGGTTGGACAATGAGACTGAAATGCCTGGTTTTAGACCACAGTAGTTCATTAGTAGGGTGTAGGGCCTTCTTTTGTGCCCAACACAGCATCAATTCGCCTTGGGAAGGACAGATTTAAGACCTGCACTGAGGCCAGAGGGATTTTGAGCCATTCTTTATGCAGAATAGTGGCTTCATATATGCTTCATTCTGGGTTTGCAAGAGTCTGGGTGGTACGTTTCTTTGGGGCTTCTCCACACTATAACTTTCCTGAATGTGTAGGTGGACTCACAACACTTGTTTCACATTGTCCAAAGCCCAAGATTTTCGCTGGTGGCACCATTGAAACCAACGTTTAGCATTAGGACGAGTGACCAAAGCTTTGACTATAGCGACCCGGCCTTGTAAATTGACCCTGTAAAGCTCCCATCGAACAGTTTTTATAGAAACAGGAGAGTTGAGGTGCACATTTATTTCTACAGCGAGTTGGGCAGCTGTGACTATGTTTTTGTTGTTTTTTTTAACAAAGAGAATATGCGTGGGATTCAGCGTACGCATGTTTCATACATCAGAATTTTTACTGCATACGCACATTTACAGCTTTGTGCGTACGCAATGTTTCAGTATGAATTCAACGCAAGTCTTTGTACATGAGGCCCCAGGTCTGGAACTTATGTTTTGTTTTGTTTTCAGTTTGTTGGTAGTCATCTGTGGATTGCTACGACTCTGGATTGCCTTTATACATCTGTTTGCCCCTGCATTGGCCACTGCTTGCCTGACCATTCTAATAAACCTGCATGTAGATCCACACCTCTGTTGTCAGTGTCACATCCCTGGTTACAGTAGGTTAATTTACTCAGATTTTATGAAAGAGCTAAATTTTACTACCCCCTAGCCCTTCCTCTATCAATAGTTAAAATAGCATTATTAGAGTCACAATTGTGAGGCAAATAAAAGGGAATTTAAGATGATGAAGTTCAAAACAAACCTTTTCATATTTTAATTCTTGGCAGGATTTTCTTCCAGAGAATGAAATAAAAAAACAGGATGGAAACTAAAATAAGATATAAAAGCTACAGAGCTTCAGGCATTTGCTCAGGAGACATTTCATCTAACGTCCCACTGTGAGATAGGCTAAGAGAGATTTTTTAAGTCAAAACAAGCATTGATACAATATAATTTTCATAGATTGTATGTTAATAACACCTCTGTTACCAAATCTAGGGAGCTGCTTTCGAAGACTACTTTTTTAGGAACTGCCTGGCGACATGAGGGCTCTTCCTAAAATTGTAACTGTGTTACATTGTAAATGGTCCATCAGAAACAACATCGTTTAAATAAGTTTTAAAATTATAATTAAAAAAATCCCTAAAATATAAATTTTTGGCAGGTATCGAACATCACTTACACTGTGTTGATGTTATTTCTAAGTGAGATGAATACTTACATAGTAAATCAACAACTTCTGCTCTTTTTCATTCATTCATTCATTTTTATTTGGTCTAGTCCCTTATTTATCAGGGGTTGCCACAGTGGAATGAATGTTTTACACAGCAGATTCCCTTCCAGCTGCAACTCAGTACTCTCACATTCATACACACACTCATACACTACGGCCAATTTAGTTCATCCAATTCACCTATATACCAAATGTCTTTGGACTGTGGGGGAAACTGGAGCACCCAGAGGAACCCCAAGCCAACACCAAACATGCAAACTCACACAGAAATGCCAACTGGGACTCCAACCAGCGACTTTCTTGATGTAAGGTGACAGTGCTAACCACTGAGCCACCATGCCGCTATATTCTGCTCTTTTTCACAATATTATTTATAAAGCAGATTAATGATGAATTTGGCTTTATTTTTTTAATAGTTTTGTACGTTAGACAATAACATATAAAGACCTCAGAGCACTATAAATTACATGATTAGTAAATATAGGTTCATGTCATGTAAATATCTTCAAATGGACAGTTTTTTTTTTGTTTGTTTGTTTTGGTGAAGCCAGATTGAATACAGCACTGTAGCTCATTTAGTACATGTCCTTTCTACATGTCCTGTGAAACATGGTTCAACAACAGATCTCAAAAGCCATATCAAACAATTCTGTGAGCACATTTTAGTGAGTACATTTTCTCTTTCAGGTGAACGGTCCCTTTAACAATATTGGTTAGGTTTAGGGTAGGGTTTGGCACAAGCAATGTATTCTCTTTTTATGAGATTGTCATTTGGCTTTACATAAATATAGGTAATCTTATATTTATAATTATCATGGGTTGTTTAAGACAATCCCATAATGCAGGGGTAGGGAAAACACATGTGGCTCTTTGACCAAAAATATGTGGCTCTCTTCAATATTATTTAAACATTTTAAAAATATAACTGTTACTAGAAAGTTTTCTATTGAAAATACAATTACAATTCCCTTTATATTGTATTTTCTACAGCAAAATGAGTAAGAACTTGGTTTACAATATAAGGATGTTTCAACGAGTGCGCATATGTGGTGCAGTGGTTTAACATGCGACAACAATAAAGGGCAAGTTATATTTCTTACATTTCTATGGTAACTTATATTTCTATGGTAACCTCACACACGTAAATTCAAACATTCATGAATGGTGATGGCCAAAAAGAAAAAAAAAATCTGTAAATTGTGGTTCATACATTGTGATGTGTCATATTTGTTTATTGTTGAGTTGTGCATGGACATAAATAAAGGTTAAGTTATATACACACACCCCATTTGGCTCTTTAAAAATGCATTTGATTTAAAAAAAAAAATCTGAAATGGCTCTTTGCTGAAAAAAGGTTCTTGAACCCTGCCATAATGTCTCATAGTGTGCCTGGGAAAAAAAATCAAGATGGTGGTCAAAATGAAATTACGTAAATATGCATCATTACACACTGAAACGCAGTAATCAATATTTGTGTCCTGGTGTTTGACGCTAGCAACATGTTAACATCAGATTCTTTTGAAATAGCTGTGAGCTTGTTAGTGAAGTTGTTGCCTTTTAAAAGAGTTTTATATATTTATGTAGGCAGCAGCTCATGGAGGCAGTAGTCTGTTTGTGTGTGTGTGTGTGTGTGTGCGTGTGTGTGTGTGTGTGTGTGTGTGTGTGTGTGTGTGTTTGTGGTGAGAGGATGTGTGTCCATGTTTGTTTTTCTAGCAATTAGCTAATCCAAAATCTGCTAGCGTTGCAGAATTAGTATTTAACTGAACTGCTGACCCCCAGATACAGCTAACTACTCCTCCTCGCTCATCACAAACTCGGGGAGGAAGACAGATATTGCTTTACTCCTCAAGGGATCAGTCGATTTAAAGTCTCTCTGACTTCCTACGGAAATGTTCTTTTATGAATATATGCTTTGAAGCTAAAGTTGTTTTTCTTTTGTTACAGGAAATGCTATTCAGGCCTTTGGCTATGGGTCACTACCCAAGCCTGATCCTCAGCCTACTACAGGCTCAGTCAAACCTGATCTTGAACCCACTGCCAGTGTCCCAAAAACAACTATGGAACCCAGGGAGGATCCCTGCATCATCTCCCCCTGTTCAAATTTAAATGTAAGTCAAATTTGATTTATATAGAACCTTTAGCACTGAATAAATGCAGTGTACTCATTTTAGATTATTTATCCAGTCAGATAAACACTCTGTTATTGTTACAGGTTTAAGAATATTATGTACTTTTCACAATCACAATAGGAATGTGTAATATGCTTGTGGGAAAAACGAAGACATTATTATAGGTATATTTAAAATTATTATTTAAAATAATAACATTAGTGGAATAAGGGCACAGTGCACTGATGGCGTGTTTACATGAGACCATTTTCAACTAAAAACTCATTTGTTTTTATTATTTTATGCATTCTGACCATTCATTTCTATACCAATAATGTCCATGGTCAGGGAAATGCTAGCTTTTGAAAAATCAACAGACATAAAATTGTGAAAATAATCATGAACTTAACTGATTTAAGTGTTAATTGTTTAGTCTATAGACATGCATGAGTACATGACACCCAAAACAACAATAGAAGGCTACATGAGCTTAGAAAAGGTGCATATTGCTTATTTACATATTCTGTAGATCAGTGGTCCTCAAGCACTGGGCCATGGACCGGTACCCATCCTGGTCTGTGGATCAATTGCTACCGGGTCGCACAAGAAATCATTAATTATTTCCATTTTATTTATTATCTAAGTCTGAATGATCTTTTATTTTGAATTTTTTTTTTTGAAAAATGACCGTATACATCTTGGTCACTTGAGTACCCAAATTTAACCCACAAGCAGCAAAATAAGTAAGAATCGGACGTCTTTGGAAAGTTTCTTTGCTAAGGGGAAAAGGCCCAGTGGAGGACTGTGAACTGCCAAGGATTAGCACCGCAACCCATTTGTCAACAAATCATGTGAATCCACCATGTCTGTACAAGAAGATCAACTGCTGGAGATTGCAAATGACGGCGGATTTTAGGGGCCGTTCACATATTACTTTTCTAGAGTTTTGGCAAGTTTGTTATTTGCAATGGAGGTGTGTGGCAAACAGCATGACACGCTCGCACCTTCAGGTGCACCTAGTTTAATGATTTCTGCAAGTCACATGACAAGAACTGACTGATTAGCTTCATACTATGTGAGGAATATACACATTTGGGTAGACTAATTGACTCAGACAAGCACAGAACACCCAGACACTGCAGTGATTTGTTATTTTCTCCATATATTAAACTTGTATCAGAGTGACAGTAATGTTTTGTCAGCTTGCCATCTTCTGCGAAAACGATTAATGGTGACCGAGCAACCTACGAATCACGCCCACGTCCTACCCCCCCACCGGGTCAACAGTAAAATTGTCAAGGTTGGGGACCACTGCTGTAGATGCAATAAAGATGACAACTCCCCCGATCCCATACTCAGTCACAGCATCATCAAAGAGCAACTTTGTTTGTTGTGAATACCTGCCCTCTAGTGGCGAAAATTACATGTGCCTTTTACTCTGCCTTTAACAGATTTTCAGTAACACATTAGTGGTGAACTAATACTCTTTTTTTTCATATAAATTCATTCGTCTTTAATTAATGCACAGATAGGATTAACTGAAGTGGAAAACTTTAAATTGGAAAGGACAGCTTTTACCTACTGTAGTAATTAACTAATTAATTTACAATATTGATATATTGATAAGGTATTAATACATCATGAGTGATTTGATTAACAGCTAGGGTTCATATGATGTCTAATGTGAAACATCGCGATGGACGATGGCATCGTCATCATAGGCGACGGTGAATTAATCATTTATGAATAATTAATTAATTCATAACGAATTAATTATTTGTAGCCTACCGTTTCAACTACTATATCTGACCTGCATGGTCCTTGTTTTACCCATAACCAAATCATGAATAATAAATAAAGATAGGTTACACACAATTTACCACCTGTCAATCACTTTTTCTGCGGGACTGGCATGAATAGGCAGAGTGATCTATGTCGTTATAATGGCATTGACAATCTTTTCGTACAACCGTGAAAGCGAAAGATTGAAGCAGTGAACTAACGCTGTGACACGTTACCTGATAGATTCAAGAGACTGAAGAGTCGTTAGATTAATGTTTAACAACTATAGTGAGACGTGATTATCTTTTATAAAATGTCTGACGTGCACTGGTCTCTGGGGTTTTGTGCTCAAAGCACCCGCTGCGCGTATGCTGCAGCGCATGCCTGTGTATGTGTGTGTGTGGTCACATTATGTGCGTTTTCAGCAGAATAGTGTGGAAGGAGGGCTTTTCCGAATTGCTAGGAGAAACGCCAGTGTGGACGTGGATCGTTTCCATTCTAAAAGACGTATTAGTGTAAACATGGCCCAAGTGTGTATTTTTCGTGAGCGGGTTGCTGCTGCGATGGGGGCGGGGCAGAGGATCACGATGCCGGCTTAGCATTGTGATGTCTATCGACCATCAGCGATGGATGATGGCATCGTCTAGCAACCCAACCCTATTAACAGCAATTCATATTTTACTATTAAACACACTTTATTAGTTACTGATTGAGTTTTCAGCAATGAATGGTTTAGTTCTTCATCAATCATACATTAACTCATGATTATCTGTGCATTACCATTCAGAATTAATAGATATTAGTGTAACCGCATTGCTAAGTGCTACCGTAAGTGCTACCACATAATCATATAACTCCAATTAAGATGTAATTATGTTTGAAACCCATATACTTTTTTCACAAGGATAAAAGTAATAATAAATGATTGTGTTTTAGTCACAGAAACAGAAGGTGAAGAAACAGCTCTGCGAATGAATTAAAACATTGAACGCGTTTCTAAGTTAATATTTAGATCTCGCCACTAATATAGCAGCATTTAACATCAATTAAACACTTTGCTGATTTATTTAGCAACACATGCTGTAGTGAAAAGATAACATGAGGGTATTTACACATAGGAATAGTGTATGCTAACAGCCTCTTTGCATTTACTTAGCATTGATTGGACTAGTTGACAAAAGTCAAGCTATGAACAACTGTAGAATAAACAAACAACAAGAAATAAATGAGTTGACATTTGTACCTTTGTTTGGTTAATTGTATGCAAATACACACACACATTGCAGTGCAGTTTTTCACCTGAGTGCAAAATACTCTCTAGAGACATCAACGGGCCCATAATTAACATATTAACAGTGGAAATGTAAAATGATTGAGTGTGCCCCTGTAAACAACACAAATATGATGAGACAGAAAAATGTGTCCTCACAATTTCCCAGAGGAGCCACAAAAGTGCATGTCACTGTGTACACAATTCATGATGTGTCTGTGTGTGTACGTGCTGGGCCAGTAGAGCAATGCTTAATTTATTGTAAAAATGATAATTAGTGCATTACCCAAGCAAGAAGTTTATAATTAGAGACTGCCTGAGGGGAAAACATTGTCAAACTTCTCCATTCCCCCGCAATTCAGAAACGTGTCAGACACGCATCACAGATTCACCCTATTGCTGAAACTCCTTTTTTCTTATTATTCTTCTGGTCCCACTCAGATGAAAGATGAATAGTTTGCCATGGGCCATTTTTCTCATTCTGACAGGTAGAGAGAAAATGGGCAAAGTCTCGCTCTGTTTACTGTGTTTTAATTCCAGGCAGGGTTTGGCATCACAGTGATTTTTGGAGGTGAAATTCAAAAGGAGTGCTTTGCTTTCTCTAGCAGGTCCAATAGCACTTAAAGTTTGCCTGAGGCAGGAATGATGTTCCCTCACAGAATCTACATGTAGCAGTGACACTTCTTGCTCATGGGCACAAATGAGGGATCTTTTCTATTCACCCAACACTATAAAATGTCTTCAGTGCTTCACTAGTGAGAGATATCAGATAGGCACATAATTGATACAATAGAATCCTTATACTAGTCAATTTTCTGAATTTTCTGACTTTACATATCTACTGTGTCTGTCAATAATTCACCAAAAATAATAGTACTATGCAAGAGACATAAATATATTAACTGGGAGACTGCAATTTATCTACATAACTGCCTTCATTTTTTTATGTACAACAGTATCATACACTCTCAGAAATAAAGGTACAGGAGCTGTCACTGGGGCAGTACATTTTCAAAAGATACATATTTCTATTCAAAGAGTTCATAATGGTACGTCAAATGTGCATAATAGTACCCAAATGTACCTAAAAAGTACCTTTGATGTACCATTCAGGTACAAATATTTACACTGTAAAACCCAACAGTCAACTAAAAATTGACTGAAAGTTAATTCTACTCATTTGAAAAGAGTTTTGAACTCAGTGTTGAAGGTGATGAGTTACTTAAATACTTCATTACTTCAACTTAAATGGAGTAAGTTCACAGTACTCATACTGATTCATTTTTTAACTCAAATGGTTTGTAGCAATCGGTTTCCTCAAACAGTTTGAGTTTTCTTCATTTATTGGGTTTTACTGTGCTCAAATTGCTTGTTTTACTCAAATGGATTAAGTTCACAGTACTCATTAGGATTAGTTTTGAACTTAAATGGTTTGTTGCAATCGGTTTCCTCAAATAGTTTGAGTTACCTTAACTTTTACAGTGTACCTTTTGAAATCGTACTGTTTGGGAGACAGTTCCTGTACCTTTATTTCTGAGAATGTATGAATATGGCATTGCTTTGAATGTTTACTAAGGAAATTGTTATATTAAAGTGCCTTGGTTCCCTTTCAATATAAAATAATTGTTATCACTTTTTTGGCCTTTTTTGTGCGTTTTGTTGACTTTACATTGCTATTACATGCTAGCTAATTCATGTTAGAGTATTTGTAGACTGCTTAATATCGGTTGCTGCTCCATAAACACACATTCTGACTTGTAGTCAGCAAAAGTGTGTTAAAGAGACTATCAAAATAAAATGATATCAAAGTATTTACGACGCATTAGAGAATCTCTTGTTGTCATCTGATGGCTGTCAATCTGCACTACACACAAAGACCATGTTGCTAAACAAATTATATTAAATACTAATACTATTTATGTAAAATATTATCTATTGTCCAACAATATGTAACACTAGACATACAGAGACTTAGAATTAGTAGATGTTGTAGTAGCAGTAGTTGTCGTTGTTGTAGTAGTATCAGAAGTAGCAGATGTTGTCGGTGTAGTTGTTGTAATAGTGGTAAATGTGGTTGTAGTAGTATCAGTTGTAGTAGTATCAATAGTAGTAGTCATTGTAGTAGCATCAGTTGTAGTAGAAGTATATGTATATGTATATATATATATATATATATATTTTTTTTTTTTTTTTTTTTTTTTTTTTTTTTTTTCTCCATATGTATGTACTTAGACTATCCACCTAGTTACCTTTACATGCACACACTGTGTTTTCATGTTTTTGTTGTTGTTTTGTTCTCTCTGTATGTGATCCCGTTTTGAGTACTACTTGCATATCCTAATAATAAAAAAAGACATACTGAGACAACAATTTTAACCATTTTAAAATGTTGTAATTCAATTACTTAAAATATCACCCCTATAACTATAGTACCCTGATGTTTTCTAATTGTGTGTATATTTTATTCTAACTATGTAATTTTATTAAAACTACAAAATTCAAATTAGTCCTAAGGGCGACACGGTGGCTCAGTAGATAGCACTGACTTGCCTCGCAGCAAGAAGGTTTCTGTTTCGAGACCCAGCTTGACCAGTTGTCATTTCTGTGTGGAGTTCTCACCGTGTTGGCGTGGGTTTCCTCGGGGTGCTCCAGTTTCCCCCACAGTCCAAAAACATTTTGGTCAGGCATGTCCAAGCTCGGTCCTGGAGGGCCGGTGTCCTGCAAAGTTTAGTTCCAACCACAATCAGACACACCTGGGCTAGCTAATCAAGCACTTACTAGGCTTTCTAGAAACATCCGTGCAGGTGTGTTGAGGCAAGTTGGAGCTAAAATCTGCAGGACACCGGCCCTCCAGGACCGAGTTTGGACACCCCTGATTTTGGTAGTTTCACAAAGCAAATAAGTTAAAAAGAACAGTGGTTGCATTTTGATATAGCAATTTTTCAATATCAAATAATAAAAATGTACTTTTCCCATCATGAAATCTATTTTCTTTAGCCTTTTGGTACACTTTTGCCGTGCTAGGTACCCTTTGCAAAGGGTACCCAAAAAGTGGTATCGTACAGTTCGCTTTTAGGTACCTTTTGACAGTGGAAACGACCATAAAAGCATACTGAACTGATAAGTTGGTAGAGTATTATTTGGCACAGTCTTAAATGAATGGTCAGAATTATACCTATTGGGGCCTAGTAGTGACACAATTTTGGTAGTTTCAGCAAAGCAAATGAGTTAAAAAGAAGAGTTGTTGATATGGCTATTTTTCAACATCAAATAATATAACGGTTACACTTTATTTTGATGGTCCATTTGTTGAATTTAAGTTACATTGCAACAGTTTCTCGTTATATTATAAGTAGACTGTTAGGTTGGGGTTAGGGTTGGGGTTAGGGTTAGGTTTAGTTTAAGTTGACATACTTTTTCTTATATAAATTTCTTATAGTCAGTCAAATGTCTGTTGAAGGAGCAGTATCAACAGATATTAAGCAGACAGTCTACTAATGCTCAAATGGACCATCAAAATAAAGCGTTAGCAATAAAACTTTACTTTCCCCATGATGAAATCTGTTTTCTTTAGAACAAATAGTATATTATGACAAAAAGATTAAGCATAATTATTCATACATAAAACAAGTGATGTATCATGTTTAACCACCATATAGAAATACATCTCAGCCACCTGTTGTTTCCTGAAAAAGTGTCCACGGTAAGGTTGATCTCAGTATGGTTAATGATCTTATCATCTCTAAAATTTGAGAATTTAAATCATGAATTGTGTACACATTCATTCATTCATTCATTCATTTATTCATTTTCGTCTTGGTCCCTTTATTAATCTGGAGTCGCCACAGCGGAATGAACTGCCAACTTATCCTGCACATGTTTTACGCAGCGAATGCCCTTTCAGCCGCAACGCATCTCTGGGAAACATCCATACACACTCACCCACGCTCATACACTATGGACAATTTAGCTTACCCAATTCACTGCATGTCTTTGGGCTGTGGGGGAAACCGGAGCACCCGGAGGAAACCCACACGAACGCAGGCAGAACCAACCGACCCAGCTAAGGCTCAAACTAGTGACCTTCTTGCTGTGAGGCGACAACACTACCTACTGCGCCACTGAGTCGTCGTTGTGTACACAGTGACATCAATATTAGAAATAATATATGAACATATGCATTCTCAACTAAAACCTCTTAAAAATGCATCACTTATCTGACACAACAACAGTAGCATTTGTAACTAGTATACTACATACTTTGTATAGCAGCATTTGCAACTATACCTAGTTCAGTGCTCCACCATTATGCTTTAATGCAATCACAGCAAGCATTTCTTTGTGTTTAAAATAAGTATAACAAATGTCTAATAGATGTCGAAACTAAGACGGATTGGTTAAAACAAGGCTAAAATAGGGCTGTCAGGTAAAATCTACACTCAAAAAATGTCATTGGATGAACTCAATATAATTGAGGGCAGGATTTCCATCCAATAAATTTGTTTAGCACCAACTAATAATAAACTATTTACACAATTAAATGCAATTGAGTTGGCCCAACATGACTATCAAATAAAAGTTTGAATACATTTGTATTTTTATTCAACTTAAAGCCAAAGGTCTTATAATATCATGTATATGTTGTACATTTTCAAGTCTCTTAGTTCTATTTAAAGTTATCCAACATTTTTACGCATATTTCATGAGTTACATAAACAGTTGATTGAGATTGATCTCAGAACTAATTTTAGGAAAGTTATTGCTCACTGAGCAAACTGAGCAAAGCAGCAAACTACATTTTTTGCTAATTAAGCTGCCAACACCCAAAGCATGGGTGCTTCAGCAAGGTGGCAATCTCCAAACTCTAAGCATTACATGAAATTCTTCTAAATCTTCAAACTGAAGTAAAGATTAAACTCTAACAAGTCTTACTATTAACTTTAAACACCTAAGATTACTTTTATTGTCAACATTTCCCTCTTTTAATTCAATCCCACGCAAAGCATGCAGGGAACTACAAATCCCCTAACAGGTAGTTGGACCAACACAATTCCTTCATGTTGCCCCAACACAAAATGCTTAAGTTAACTTAATGATTTACAAATTTAAGTTGACTGAACATAACACAAAGAAATTGGCCAAATAAATTACATAAATTGTGTTGTTTTAGTTCATTTTAAACAGGTAGTTTGAACAAGCAGCAATAATCTTTTTTTTTTCAGTGTATGTCTATTAGATTTTCACTGACAGCTCAATTTAGCCTTGTTTTAGCCAAGTTGAATATGTTTAAACATCTATTAAATACTAAATTGTTTGGTGGGCTGCAATCAGAGTGAGAACCTGTGGTGTAACTGGTACAATACTGCACTGCTTGAAAGACTTTCAGCTTTATCAGATTTTGCTCAAAATAATACCACAGAAAATAATAATACTCTGAAGTGCACATTTCTCCATATTGTTGCCATGTCGCATGATAAGCTGTCAAGAATGCACCTAGTTTTCTTGAAGCACAGTTTATTCTAACAAAAGTGAAAGGAATTAGTGTTTTCTTCAAGGATGAGCGATTATTCGGCTATTTGTGTGTTGCTTTGATCAAATGCAATAAAGTCTTTGAGTGTTTCCATGTAAACAATCAGGACAAGTGTGAGGGGCCTAATGCAGAGAGATGAGACGTGAAGGAGTGCGGGAGAAATGGTCGTAGGGGAGGAGAAGAGAAGTGAAGAGTGGGCTTTAGCAGAGCTGTGAACAGAGATCTGGGCTGATGTCAACAGGCAGCTGACACACATCAGCGCTCTCGCTAATTAATTGGCTTTTAGTCACTGTCCTCTGTTTCTCTCACCCCTCCGCCTGTCAACACATAATTTCTGTCCCATCCTCCGTCTCTCGCTCTGCCTCTTTTTTTTCTATCTCTCTTTCTCTCTCACTCTCCTTGCCAGCTGCAGTTCTGGCGTTTGCCTAAGCCTGCATCTAATTATGCGTGTTTACACAGGAGATGCTGAAAGTTCACTGCGTGAGCTAACGCTAATTCAACGCAATCACTACATTCATAGATCAGGTGAAATGTCACAGAGAACAAAATAAAGAGACATGCCATACACAAACATTGATATATAATTAGATGGCAGTAATTCTGGTAGTATTCCCTTCATTGAAACCCACTTTGTACTGGATGGGGCATTTGCAATTATGGTCATAAACTGGAAGATATAAACATAATGAGGTGAATTCACTAAGATTGAATTGCACCTACTGATGGTGTTGTTTATTTGCACAGGTTGTTTTCGCAGCCAAGGCGCTAAAGGAATTATGCAAATCAGGCAATGTGCAAAACATAGTAAAATCGCATCTGTGCTGAATGCAGTTGGCACCGAACAATTCCATGAGCATGGATTCTTGCAAACATTTTAAGTGAGATGGGATAAAATAAATTAAATATATACAATATAAGAACATTAGAATTAATCAACATGTTTCCCCATGCTGAACATGAATTTTATAGTGTAATCACAATAATTTTACACTAAACTAAACACAAACTAAAGCAAGTCAACTTCAGATTTATTTTTGACAACATAAAATACAGCCACAGGCCTTTTATTTTGCAGAAAACTCAGTGACCAAAATTAGGCAAAAGCAAAAAGTGCAGTAAAAAGAAAAATAACTAAAGTTCATGAAGGTTACTGTAGTCACAAATGGGTAGTCCATGTAGAGACTTGATCTTGGTATTGGCAAGGCTCTTCCCCAGTTCAGCCAAGCTTTTTTTTTTTTTACATTTAGGTTTAGGTAAGGACTTTGGGCTGTAATTTTATTAGGTCAGAGGCGCTCTGTTTAGAGCTGTCTCGTCCCTGTATGAACAAAGTAGGAGTTTGGTTTGCATTGCCGGCAATAAGTCAGACTTGTTTCCAGTCCATGTTGGACTCTTGCAGACCTGCCCTTTGTCACCAATTCTGTTCATAATTTTTATAAACAGAATTTCAAAGCGCAGCCTTGGGCTGGAGGGGGTGCGGTTCAGGGACCACAGAATTTCATCTCTGTTATTTGCAGATGATGTTGTTCTGTTGGCTTCATCAAAAGTGGACCTGCAGCATGCACTGGGGTGGTTTGCTGCAAAGAGTGACGCAGCTGGGATGAGAATCAGCACCTCCAAGTCCGAGGCCATGGTGCTCCACCCGAAAATGGTGGTTTGTCATCTCCAGGTCGGAGGAAAGTCCTTACCCCAGGTGGAGGAGTTCAAGTATCTTGGAGTTTTGTTCACGAGTGACGGAAGGATGGAACATGAGATTGACAGGCGGATTGGTGCAGCAGCAGCAGTAATGCTGTCGATGTACCGGTCCGTTGTGGTAAAGATGTAGCTGTGTCCAAAGGCAAAGAGACTATGTCTCTCAGCTGGCCTGGGAACGCCTTGGGATCCCCCCAGAGGAGCTTGAGGAAGTGTCTGGGGAGAGGGAAGTCTGGAGTTCTCTCCTAAGACTGCTGCCCCCATGAATTGTTTTACCTAATTTGCTGTGTAATGTGTCTCTATAGCTTCTGATAAACATTTGCAAGAAGCCCAACTCATGCTGCATTAAAAAACCCCAATCCATGATAATTCACTTCCACCTTTTACTGAACTATGTTCAGTCTTAACATAATACTTCCCATTAGACCTAAATAAATTAAACTTGCCTTCATAACTAAATTGAACTTTGGACCAGTTATCTGTCCACACAACATGCCTCACAAAGGTCAGTTTAGGCAGACCTTGATTTTTTTTCTTCTGATGAAGGTTTAGTCACTGAAGGCTTTCAGTTTAAACCATCTTATAAATTGACACTGTATGTTGGAATATAGATCCTTACTTTGTTCATTTCTGCCTTTTGGGCCTCTGTTGAGCTCAATTTTAACTGTCTAAATGCATGTTTAGTCTGTTTAAAATCCACTTTTGCTATTTTAAGGATATGGAAAATGGTTATCGCAGCTAGCGCGTAGTCTAAAAGGGATGTCCTTATTCTTTTAATGCAACCCAGGCTCATTCTCAAAACGTAGTCCCAAAGACCTTTCTGGAGGTCGCAAAATGCTTGCATTTTTTGGTTTTCGCGAATCCGCGGGAGGCCGCTGTGTGCGCTTTTTCGCTTCTCAGATGTCTCCCGCGAGTGCCGTTCGCGCCCACGCTGTTCTTGCGTAAACCCACCAGAGGCCGCTGTCGAACGAACGTCTGTCTGTCCGACTGGCTGAATGATTGACTGGGCGACCCACCCTCCTCTTTCCCTGAACCAAACCAATTTTACCGATTGACCCGCCCACCCTAAACCCAACCAACAATTTACAAAAGCCGTCCAGAAAAAGAAAAGCCCTTGTCTGAATTTTTTTTTTTACCACGTTTTCGGATTTTACCACATTCTCAACCTATGAACTTCTTCACTTTATTTCTTGGATTCTGTTTTAGTCTTACCTGATTTCTGGAACCGCTCTTCCCCGCACTCGAACCTGGTTGTCGTCGTGGGAGCAAATGCATTTGATATTTAAACAACTTGGTGGAAGACATGAAAATGGTTCCTGTGCTAGCCTGAAACTATAGCCTAGTGCAGCATTGTGCCTGTTGTGTGATAGGGCCCTATATGTTTTTGATCAACTTTTTTTTCACGTTTGATGTCGTTTTCAGTGAGAAGTTGGTATAATACAAAGCAAATCATCTTTTAGTTACCACCAGAGATATTTTGTTGTACAAGATTAAATTGTTATGGTGTCTCAGAATTAAGTTTTTTGATATGCTTTCATGCACAATGAATGCCTCCAATGTCACTAGCTGATAAGGCAGCGAGGCAACAAGTCAAGTGGCATACGGTGTCTCCATATGGAGTATGAAAATGGCAATCAAAATAAATCACACATCCTTCAACACTTAACTGGTTTGCAGGTTGCTCACTAATAAGCCACAGGGGTTTGTGGTGAAATCCCACACATGCTTTAACAGCTCATATAATGCACTTACTTTCAGCATCTCAGAATCACTCATTCTTTCTAATAGTCCTTCATGCTCTACCTTTTAATCAGAGCAGGAGAGATTAAGATCGATTGAGTCTCGGGTAAACAGCTCAGTGTGAAGAGAAGGCTGACTAAGGGAGCACAAATTGAAGCACTAAATCCCAATGGGATACAGTCTCTGCCTCCTGGCCATTGTATGTTCCATGTGGCCTTTCGGATTTCTGGACTGCAGCACCTGATTAAACCGACCTCTTTGAAGGAGGCAAACAGATGCAGGATGTTGCCGCAAGAATGCCATTTTAATTACAAAATGCTGAGAGGTGTTCTTATTATCTTTTGAAACAATTCAAAAGCAAGACCAGGAATCGGCATTGTCCATGTGATATTCTAGCATCGTATCTTGAAGGTGTTGGGAGATGATTACATCTCTTCTAAGCCTCAGTAGTCTTATTGCAAATGCCAAGCTGGCAGCGCGGATGTACTCCAGACCCGGCTGAAAGGTCTCTGTCTTTATTCTAACATAATTGAAAACAGATTTATTGGATTAGGGTGAGTCTGCAGTAGTTCAATCCCACCCTTCTTTGTCATAAACAATACCGCGTTGACGTCTTGACAAACAAGCCTTGATGACCTTGTTTGGGGGAATGGAGTTTTACAGTGCGGGATGCAAGAATAAATGTATGGTTATTGGAGTGAATAGGAAGGCAGTGATTCGCACATCCTTGTAAAGACCTTCAGAGGAACGAGGTCTTATGAGAATTCAGCCAATTAAAGGGAGATGGCCAAAAGCAGTAGCTTAAAATAAAAGCAAGTTGTGAAGAATCATGGAGCCATTCAGGATGTATGGATTTCTGGTCTGGATTATAATGTAGGGGGTTTCTACCAAAATTGTAAGTAAAACTTTAGGATATGAAGATCTAATGTACTACATTAAATGTAAATATGACACAGTAAGTAGAAACAGTGTTTGCATTGTAAACCAATAATGTTAACAGCTTCAATGCATACATTTTATTTACTCATTTGATATAGTGAAGTCACTGTGATAATAATAATAATAATGATGATGATGAAGAAGATGATGATGATTATTATTACTGATTTATTTGTTTATTTATTGTTATTATTACTGGGGTTTATTGATGTTCAGAAAAAGGATATTACAAAGGGTCAAATGTCATGGTTTTAGTGAAAAAGTACACCGATTTTATAAATAATGTATGCATAAAATTCATACCATTTTGTTTTTTAAGCTAATTCACCCTAATCTTTGCCTCTCAGACTCTCAAAAGTGATTCACATTTGTTTATATAGTGAATTATAACATTAAAATGTTTTGAAAACTATAATATCATGAAATAGCACAATCAAAATCCCGTTTCATGCTGAATATGTGGAAGCAGCAATGAATATGTGTCCAGCAGTCAATCTAGTGCATGTTTACATTAAAGCAGTATTGCATATTGTAAACAGCTCCAACAAAGGCTTTAGGATTGGTACGATGATACTTCTGCTGTACCTCAGGGCATTCTGCCCTCATACTTGCTCATATAAGTAATCCTACTCTTTGTTCACATGTGATACT
>NC_079442.1:20443003-20448003 GCF_903798145.1 Danio aesculapii | reverse complement strand
ATTATTATTATTATCATTATTATTATTATTAATAATAATAATAATAATAATAATAATAATAGTAATATTATTATTATTATTATTATTATTATTATTATTATTATTATTATTATTATTATTATTATTATTATTATATCCTACTATATAAGTAGGATTCTGTTAATTTACTTATTTATTTATTTATATTTTAAAAGTCTACTCTTACAATTTGATACATGTAAACCACAGCAGAAAGTTCTAACCAGCAGGCCCATGTCATGTACAGTACAGATACTTAATATATAACCCACCATAAATTAAAAGAATTAACATATGCTATGCTTTTTTTTTGTTTTGTTTTGTTTTCACAAGCTTTGGAGACGTAACATAAATTCCGCTTTTAAATAATAGGTCACCTATAGCTTTCGCCATGAGGCTGTGTTCAAAATGACATCAATGTTTCAAAGTGTACTGCAAAGGGAGCACAACTGTAAACATGAAGATCGCTAAAACTGAACTGTAAAAATAGTTTGAAAGCAAATTACACATTACAAGAGAGATGACCTTAATGCTTTTTTATTTTTAATAATTCCAACTTTGAATGTTAGAATGTTCTAAATGAATAGGGCATAGGGGGGATACGTGGGAATAGAACACAGTCAGGAACTATGTTTCTTACTACAGCTTCAGAGATGTAGTTGCTAGGGCTCAAGTTTGCGATGCAGTTTGAGAATGTTCGTTGGAGTGATGGATTTGGGAAACGACAAATCAACAAACTATGTTTGTAACGACAGAACTTGCGACCTTAGTTGGCTAGCAATGGTTTTGGAAAACGCACCCCTGTACTACACTTCAATAATTTGACTATAATCGGCATAATCCAAATGTCTTAAATCAATTTCTGTTTAGTTTGATGATGACTATAGTTGGAATAAGGTAATCAAAAATCGCTGTTTACACGGTAGACTTTTATCAGAGTATTGTCTTAATTGCATTAAAATCTGATTATTGGTGTCCATGTGAATGTACTCACTGATACAATTTTCACTGACTGACTGACTGACTGATTGATTGATTGCTTTGTTAAAATGTAACATGCATTTTGTTCTACTTTATTATGAGATTTACTAGTTTGCTCACAATATACTCTTTCATAAAATGATTATGTTTGCTTGTTTGTTTTATCACAGGAGTCCCCACTAAACACAAGAGTAGAGGACCCCAGAAATACAAGCCCAGGTGTAAAAGCCCTAACCGAAGCAATGATGCAAAGCCTGCTGTTTGCTCTCATAACCCTCGCTATGTAGAACTCACTTGAGCTTCAGAAGCCAGAACAGTGAGGACGAAACCCCCACATGATCATCTTCAGACCAAACGTACGCCTCTCTACTCTACTGCAGCTTTCCTTCTTTCGAATAAACACCAAACAGAAAGACACATATCGAAAAACAAAACTGCTGCATCTGAACAAAAAGTTGCACACCGAATGAGCGGAACGGCAAAGAAACATACTTGTGTACTTAGCCACTGGATTCCGAAGTCGAAGGAGTCTGATTGGTGGAACTGCAACTAAAGAGGTGCATACAGAGCCACTTCCTGCCACCCACACCGCCCATAAAAGGGCATCTCGCAGCACCCATCAGGCCTGAATTACCCATTGTCTGCCACTGGATTACACCATCTCTGAGAGGCTTTCTCCATCCAATCCGGCCCACTGCCCATTTATTGGATTTGCCGCACTCTTCTTTGACAGCTGCTTTGGCTTTATCATTGTGATTATTCCTTTTTGGTTTCCATCTCTTTTTTTCCCTTCCTTCTTTTGTCCACCAGTCGAAAAAGGAGTAATTACTTTCCTGTGGTTCTTTTAAACGTGAAGTGTTTGAAGCTTAAATCTGTACCCTGTTGGCACGGCGCGAGGTGGACGTGATGGGTGACAGCTCTCTTAGTCACATTCTGTACTTAATTTGACAGATTTGAACAAGAAAAGAGCGTTGGCATGATGTTGAAGTGGATCAACAGAAGTACTCGATCTTGCGGGTGGGATCACCGTGTCTGTGAGCTGACCACTCGTGTATAATTTTGTCTGTGAATATGATTTTTTCTTTTTCAGAAGTACAGCTGTTAATTATTATGTGTTGTCTGTAAGTGAATAATGGAAGGTGAGACTCTAAAGGAAAGTGTAAATGAGCAAGTGGGAGTGACAAGAACTGCATGACTGAGGAAGACCTGGAGGTGTTCATTCCACTAACTAGGATGAGTTCATTCAAATATGAGAATAATCAGACAATTTAGTCAGGCTTAGGATGTCCTAGGTGTATTTCTTCTTTCAGATGAACACAATTGAAGTTATATTAAATTATATCCTGACTCTTCCAAGCATTGCAATTAAATTAAATAGGCTTATGTTTTAAAGGATCCAAAAAAGCACATCCAGTCGTAATTAAAGTCATTCATACATTTCCAGTAGTTTAAAGTACATGAGAAATCAAAATTTACAATCTTTATTATGCTAGTACACATTGTTATTCTTTAGGTCTGTGTTTCTCAACCCTGTTCCTGGAGCCAGGGGCGGACTTAGTGATTTGGGGGCCCTAAGCAATACAAGGTATGGGGCCCTAAGTATATTTGATATAAAATATATATTTAAAGGACCCTTTATCTTTCTAATGTAAAAATTAAAAGCAATAAATTCACAAAAAAAAAAAAAAAAAAAAAAAAACAAGTTCACAAAGTACGGGTGTCCTGCAGATTTTAGCTCCAACTTCTCTCAACGCACATGCACAGATGTTTCTAAAAAGTCTAGGCTGTTTCTCATTGTGCGTTCTTCAGTGTTCTTGCGTCCTCGTGTTCTCGTGTAAGGTCATCATCAGCTGCCAAAGTTCAGTTCCAATACTTAAGACCACAAGAACAGAGGACGCATAATAGTTCACGGATGTGTTCTTGATATCGAGGACGCATCGATGCAGACTTGAGCACCGAACTCGCTCTAAAAGTCCCAGAAGTCATTGCGACGAGGTGGGAAGCGTAGCATTTTATATAGGTTTATTATTAAAGTTCAGATATATCACTTATTTACCTCAGGAGTTTCCCTAAAAAAATGGTGAACATAAACATCACCATGAAAATCTTAATAAAGGAATAAACACATTAGGGGGGGTTTATTTGCTGAAGTCTGTATAAAAATCTGTTTTATTTCTATTTATTTCATTTCTATCAGTTTTATTTCTATTCAGTTTTTATTTCTATTATTTCTAAGTCCGTTCTCTGCATTCTTGGAATTGAGATACCGCCCTAGTAAGAGCTAAATTAGCTAGTCCAGGTGTGTCTGATTGGGGTTGGAACTAAACTTTGCAGGACACCAGCCCTCCAGGACAGTGTTTGGGCACCCTGATGTACAGTTAATTAGCCATTTTTATGATTCGATTTTAATAGTAGTAATGATTTAAAAACGTTTAAACAAATTTAATTCACAATCTAACAAACTAATCTTTTCACAATTTTTCATATGAATTGAGGAATTGCTGTTTGTGAATCGGCGGCCATTATTTGAACAGGCCCTCGATCTGTTAAAAAGCTCACAGCACACATCATCTGATGGGTGTTTCGGCCAGACAGCAGGATCACAGAGGAAGCAGTGCTTCGTTGTTTGTAATATTTCTACTTTTTTCCCAAATTTTCTGAAAATTCTCACTCTTGCACACTCTACCTGCCTCTACTCTGATCGCTGGCAGACTGGTGTTACTAAAATCTAAGAAAATAATAAACGGTTTATTTAAATTATTACATTTAAAACAGAGGAGAAGCAGATGGGTTTGACTGCATCAGGGAAATACCTCACGCTTGTGGCGCTAAAACATTTGCCATTGATTCGCAGAGGAATGATATACTCTCAGACGGCTGTGTGGCATTGTGCCACCTTTGAGTGCTCTGAGACAGGGGAGAAACCAACAGCATCACCCGCAGCTCGTTGTGAAGAATAATGTTAAGGACGGTACAGCACGGACACATGAGAGTCTCTAAAAATCTCCAGTAACACCTAAAAACATGTGCTAGTCTCTTTTCAGAAAATTTGGCGCTAGGGGGGGTCTAAAAAAAGTTGCTAAGTTGGCAACACTGGCTGGCAGTGTATTGACTGAAGCGCTCACACCTCGCGCATGTGCAATATGGGAGGAACATTCCATCATTCACGGGGGCCCCCGGTTTTAAAAATAATTAATAATGTTAAAATCTTAACGGTTATAGACAGATTTTACAACATATGTTTAATAGCTATACGATTAATATAGGCTTCTTAACATTGGTCTAGGCCCATAATTTCCCAGAGCCCTAAGTGGCTGCTTACCTCGCTTATTGGTTAAGTCCGCCCCTGCCTGGAGCCACACCAACAGAACATAATTTGGATTCATAATTCTCCCTTATCTGACCTATTAACTTCAGCTTTTGGAGTCTCTTCTTATGTTCTGATGACTTGATTTAGGTGTGTTTGATTAGGAAGATGTTGAAAATGTGTACTGTTGGTGTGTCTTTAGGATCAGGGTTGGGAAACACTGAATTTCACTGGATTTATTTATTTTTTTTGAAAAACTGAAAAGTTTGTTTTGGTTATCTTCAATGAAAGTCTGACTATTTGGAGTGGCGATTCTCTGTTGATGTCAGTTTGACAGCTTCAGCCTCAATATTCTTAATTACACCACTATTACTGTTAGTTTGCTACACAGGAATGATGCACAAAAAGCCCTGCCATCTACTCAATACTTAATTTCAGTATGAAGTAAATCAACATGCTGCAATAAAAGTCTCAGCAACTTGGAACTATCAGAATTCTATAACTAATAAAATGGCCATGGCCATTGTTAGTGTTATGTCACATCAAATTTGCGTCTAAAGCTCCAATTAAGATTTGCTTTGAATTAAGAATTAAGGTTTGAATGGATCAGGTCAGGATATAAACAAATGTAACTTTGACTGGCCATTTGAAAGTTGAAAGCCATGTTCATCTATAGCATGGCTTGAGGAAGAGT
>NC_079442.1:20423003-20438003 GCF_903798145.1 Danio aesculapii | reverse complement strand
CAATGCAGAATAACTGATTATTTTAAATTATCTCTCAAAACGTACTTTTTTAAGGTAGCTTTTAATTGATTTTATTTGACTTTTAAATTATTTTTAGATTCATTATTATTAATTATTATTATTATTATTATTATTATTATTATTATTATTATTATTATTATTGTGTTTAAAATTACTTTTAGTATTTTATTTTGTTTGCTTTCATACTGCTCCACATTTTATGTCTGTAAAGTGCCTTGAGATGCTACTTTAAAAGATGCTACTTTTAAAATAAATATAATTAATTTAAAATAATTAAAATACAATAATAAAATATAATATTAATATAATACAATTAAAATATAATAAAAAATATAAAAATAAGGTTTATAATAATTATTATTATTTATTGGCTGTCTTAGTCCTATCTCTTTAAAATAACAAAACTGTACATCTCTCTACAGTTAGACTAAAACACTGCTTTATTTATTTATTTATTTATTTATTTATTTATTTATTTATTTATTTATTTATTTATTTATTTATTTATACATTCATTTTAGTTGTATTTTACTTAAGTTTACAATGTACTTAAGTTTACAATGATAATAATAACGCTTGTTAACAAGTTTTTAATGATATTTTGAAGGAATTGTAATGCTTTGTTTCGTTATTTCGTCTTCATTTACAAGTAGCAGGCAGCTACTGTTTATTTTTGTTTGTTAAAATCCCGTCCCTTTGTGCCCCCTGGTGGCATAGTCGCAAACTGCTGTTACACCTAAAAAACATGATCTTAATCCCTTAGTATTGCTGCAGCATCACGTGCGACACTAATGGCCATATTGAACTGTCACCCACTGTATGTACACTTTAGGTACTAATATACACTTTTAAAATACAGACATATGAACTCAAATTATGTATTTATATCTAAATATCTGTGTTTTATGGACTGAAATATATGGGAGTAATGCACACGTATTGTTGAGAACAATGTGGGTGATTTGATGCAGCACAAGAGATGTAGACACGTCTCAAATATCAAAATACTTAATAATAATTTAAATATCCAGTTATGCTTTACGACACATAATTAAGAAACTGAATTTGCTGCTATCTTTAAGCAAATCTGCTCTAAAAGTGAAAATAAATGAATTGCAAACACTATGAATTGAGTATTGAGGTCAGTATTTTGAGATAATTTGAGAAACATGTTTCCCATCAGATGTAGTAAAGTGATAATTGAATTAAACATTAATTATACTGCATCCTTTCCGAGTGTTGGGTTGCACCTGGAAGGGCATCAACTGCATAAAACTAATCCAGAGTATTTGTTGGTTCATTCCGCTGCAGCGACCCGATAAATCAGGGACTAAGCCGAAGAAAATTGAATGAATGAATACTACTATATATTTTATGCATTTATTTCTTTACTGGATGACCAGTCTTTCCAGAAACGACAGATTTGCTTTCCAGAAACAACAGTTAAACAGGGTTTGTCAGATGATCAAGGAAATAACATAATATTAATAATTATAATTAATAATAATGCCAGATTAACCTCAAAAGCAGGTAGTGATTAATTTTACTTTCAAAATTATGATTTGGTTTATTTTTTTACAGAGTGTGTTTTTGTTCTGGTACATGTTCTGTAATGGGTGAATAAATATGACACTAAAACAGTCAATAGATGACAGTAATCCCTGACTTAAAGGTGCAGTATGTAAATTTGACACCCAGTGGTTGAACTAGGTATTGCACTCCTGGTTCAAAACACGCTAGAGCAGGTTGTCAGATTGACGACACCAACAAAGGGTCATTTAAACCATGTTCTAAATAAAAGCAATGGCGTGCGATAGAAAGGATATTTTCCATATTAAAAGAAGTTTTTGTCCTTACAACTTGACATTTATATTTTAGAAATAGCTTCTGTTTCTTGTAGCTGAACAACAGGATAAACTGACAATGTTTACCTCAGGTACACCTCATGTGCTGTATTCAGTGCTTAATGCTAATAATGCGAGTTTGAATGCCATTTAACTAGACATATATTGCCATTCTACTGAAAGCAGCAGCAGATCTTGAGCAGTTCACCTCAGTAATTGAAAATAAAGTAAACCGTTTGAAATTGAACTTTAAAACTATGACTCAGTGCAAGCCAACACATATCAATGATTCAGCGTGTACATTTAATAATGTTGAAGATATTTAATATGTATTAATTAGGTTATAAACCTTACCTTTCCATTAGAGTTCAGTCAGTGCACTATTCTGTGCTTCTGAATGGCTGTATTCAAATTTCTGTCATGTTTCGTCTGGTGAAAACTGCTTATTGCTGCAAATCTTGTCACGTAGCGTGTTGTTAGGACAAGGGATTACAATGTAACCTGTTCACCTAATGTTTACGTTATTTGCTTATTAATAACCATCTCATGTGGAACTCTGAACCTGAGCCTCATTTCGGATTCTGCTACTGTCCATTGGGGGTCACATCTCAATCGCGGATGTATGCTTTGAGTGCTTCATGACTGATTAAATCAAATACATGATTTTTTTTTTCATCAAGGCAACCCAGGGTGCTGAAATATAATTGGCTAAACTGGCATTGGGCGGGTTAAATGACCAAAACAAAAGATAGATGTTCCGGCACGTAACACATTTTCAAAGCAGAATAACTGACTTTAGCATTGTTTTTCACATAAACAAAAATGTTCACTTAACGCTAACATATACAGCAAGGGAATGACATCTGATGCAGTACAGAGTTTGTTGTTGTTTTAGAGATTAAGTTATATTGATTACATCATATATATATTATTTACAAAATGCTTTCAGCGTATTATTCAGCGTGATAAGCAGTTACTCTTCAAAATTAACCCTAAAGTGATCGGCATTTGTCTGACAGATCCATTTGCACCCTCCCAATGGACATTGGATAAGACGTAAATGGCCAAGCATCCAGCTATCTCATTGAAACTCCAAGTGATTTTACAAGAGAGAAGTTAAAGGCCTGCAAGTCTTTGGATGCCTACAATTTTGTTCTGTGTGGTCATGTGCAAGAAATAATGTTCCATGATTACCAGATTCAAAACTTTGTAGTGCTAAAAACCAAGGTTCTGCTAAACCAAAGACAAGAAAAGAAGACAGAACTGTACAAGGCCTGGGTAATCATCAACAAGCAAAACAACTGCATTCTGACAGCGAACAGCACCTGTACGGCAGGGTATGTGAACTTACATTTTTACATTTCATTCTAAGCATTCAGTGTCAGCAGTTTAATTAACCATATTTAACTGTTTTTGCTGAAATCATTGCTGCAATAAAAAAAACGAGTAATGTGTATGATTCAGTATAGGGTGAACTTAACTGATATTAAATGAGAACTGCTGAGTCAAGCATTTTTAATTAGGTCCTCACTCCATTCAGCTCTTCTGATGTTTGTTAGCCCAAGACAGCTGAGGTTGGCATTAAAAGCAGTGTGGTGTACTGTAAAATTTAAGTTTTCTATTTTTGGACTTTCGATTTTGGCATCCTACCGCACAACACAACATGTTTGCTAATGCAACCGGTCTTTTTTTTGCAACTGGCATGCGCAGTTGAACCTGTGTGATGTCATGTGTGACGTAGGTTGGTAATTCCCCTATAGGTTTTGTTAAAATCAGTAATCAGAATCAAGAACACATATGAGGAATTTGTTTTCGTGACAGAGCTTCTACAGTGCAACAGAATTAGTGTAGAAGTAGTGAATGCAAATATACAAGTTGACAAGTGTATGTACAGGTATATTACTATATACTATGTTATTTGTGCAGCTGTTATGTGCAAATTGGTGTTTAAAGTGTGTTGTTAAATAAGTGTATATGTGTATAAATGTATAAAAAGTGTATAGCAAGTAGTGATGTTGGTCCCACAATTATTATCATCAAGTGTTCATGAGATGGATTGCCTGAGGAAAGAAATTGTTTCTGTGTCGGGCTGTTCTGGTGCGCAGTGCTCTGTTGCGTCAACCAGAAGGTAAAAGTTTAAAGAGGCAGTGTGTTGGGTGTGAGGGGTCCAGAGTGATTTTGGCAGCCCTTCTACTCGCTCTGGATAAGTACAGTTCTTTGAGAGTAGGGAGGGTTGTACCAATGATTTGCTCAGCAGTAACTATTTAACGTAGTCATCGGAGGTCGGATTTGGTAGCTGAGCTAAACCAGACAGTTATTGATGTGCAGATGACTGATTCAATGATGGAGGTGTAGAACTGTTTCACCAGCTCCTTTGGAAGGTTGAACTTCCCCAGCTGACAAAGAAAGTACAGTCTCTTTTGAGCTTTTTTGACAATGGAGTCAATGTGAGTGTCCCACTTCAGGTCCTGAGAGATGGTGGTGCCCAAGAACCTGAATGACTTTACTGCTGCTACAATGCTGTCCATGATGCTCAGTGGGGGGAGAGCAGGGGGGTTCCGCCTGAAGTCCACTATCATCTCCACTGTTTTAGTGGCTCTAGTGCCTTTAGACTCTCAAGATGTTTGTTGAAAAGTAGCAATGTTTAAATAGACCACAATAACCATAATGATTAAACATTGTGAACATTATTTTTCAGAAGTTTCAATTCCTTAATGCATTACTATTAGTTCAAACCAGTCTTCGTTATGACTGCTGGTCTCAGCATTTTTTTTGTACAAAGATAAAGAAATATGTGTCTCTGAGATGTTCCCATCGAGTTAAACAAAGAACAGATTGCATCCCAGTTTCCTTTATATCCGCCAGCCCAATAAGCTTTATCGCACAATGTTAAGATGTAATCAGACCATTTTGTCCAAAACCTCATCTCGAGACATTTTCATTTGTGAGCAATTTCTTCACTGGCCCTTTTTTTATCTTCACACACTTTAACTCAATCTGACATGGCTTCGAGAATCCACTTTCCACATATAGAATTACATATAAAATACACTCTATACTAGAAGCTTCCTCTCAGTTATTAAGTTTAAAATGAATAGCTTGTACATGTTAAATAGGCTGCTGTTTTGTCATTAAATTATAAACATGCATGTGGAAATCATCCAGACAGAGGCTCTTACATTTCTTGAATATCAACGAAGCACTTTTGTTTTATTTCCATCAGAATTCGAGGCCTTTTCATAAATGAGAGGCTAATTAGTTTCTACCGCATACAAAGTGTATTCATACACTCGGTTCACACACTGTACGTGACGCTCCTGTAAAGCAGCCTGTTGATGCTCCAGCAGCAATACTGAGGACGAGATAACGCCATTTTATCTAGACTGTTATTTATTTTATCAATCAAATCTAAATACGTCGTGGAGAGAGGAAAGGAAGATGTGCGTGATGTAAAACTTCCAATCTGAATACAACTTGAGATTTTGCCCTCATGTTCTTGAGTCTGATGGCACTGTCAGAAGTGATAAAAACAAGAGTCAAAGCAATCCAGACCCCCCTGCTGTTCAGACCGTGTTGGTTTCAGTGTGTGACAGCTGAATTTTTCATTCTAAATTTTAGTCAATTACTATTAACATGGCACTTCATCTGATCTTAAAGGGATAGTTTACCCGAAACATAAACCAAGATGTTGCAAGGATCATAAAAAGAAACATTACAACTAATTCACTTAAAAGTAAGTGTGAATTCCAGCACTTCATTTGAATTACTGCAGCCAGGTCACATCACTAGTCTCTCGCAGGACATCACAAGTGGGGTTCTTCCCACATCTTTTCACCAATGATTTTTCTATAGATTTCTCCAACAGGATTAAATTAAGACTTTTTTTCTGATGAGATGAAAGCGATTTTATTATTTAAATGATTTCAGCTTCAGAGAGCAGCTGTACCTGTTTTGCTGTGTGACGGGGCTCATTGTTCTGCATGGAAATTGTTGGCTGATTGGGTGATGAACAAGGGAAAGGAACCACATGTTGTAAAAGAGTTTCTGATAAACATTTGCATTCACCTGCAATGAAGATGTTTCAGAGGTCAAAGTTTTGCTTCAGAAACATCCACCAAACCATGACATTTCATCCACACATTCAAATGTGCACACACGCACACACACAAGCAGAGAGGCTGTAGTTGCAAAACCGTATTTCTAGGACCCCATATTATATGGGCCAAAACCACCCCTTCCCCTGAACCCAACCCTCACAGGCAGAGGTGGGTAGTAACGAATTACATTTACTGCATTACATTTACTTGAGTGAAATTGTTGGGTAACGTGTACTTTGAGTACATTTAAAAATGTGTACTTTTACTCAAGTGAATTATTAGAGAAAAATAATTACTCTTACTTCCCTACATTTGGCGGCGTTCCTCTGTTACTGTCAAATGATAATAAATATGATTCATATGACTTGTTTGCAAATATAACACATCCTGAACATATACCTCATGCATATTGCAGACCTTTATATCTGTCTGAAATCAGAATGTAATTTTTCCAAAGATTCTTCACTATTTCCCAGGGAAGTGTGCAGATTGGCTAGTAGCGAAAGCTTGTCAAACATAGAGAATTGGGGCAGAGCTTTGTTCAATTCAATTCAATTCACCTTTATTTGTATAGCGCTTATACAATGTAGATTGTGTCAAAGCAGCTTCACATAAAAGGTCACAGTAAATAGGAACAGTGTAGTTCAATTAGTAGTGTTTAAGTTCAGTTCAGTTAAGCTCAGTTCAGTGTGGTTTAATAATCACTACTGAGAGTCCAAATATTGAAGAGCAAATCCAACGATGCGCAGCTCTATAGATCCTGAACCATGCAAGCCAGTGGCGACAGCGGAGAGGGAAAAAAAACTTCACTAAAGGCGGAAGTGAAGAAAAAAAAACCTTGAGAGAAACCAGGCTCAGTTGGGCAAAATCATTTTAATTTCTCTGCTGGCCAAACGTCTTGTGCAGAGCTGCAGTCTCAGTGGCGGATGCTGGAAGCTGGCCTCAGCGAAGACTCGTCTGTCTCTGGAGCGTCACAGGAATCAGTCTCATGTTCTCCACTCTTCCATGACCATCACAGTAGCTGCTCAGGATAGGGCCTGGTCCAGGATATGGAAACCTTGGGATCATCTTGTTGTTGGTCTTTGTGAAGGCTCTCTTTAGAGGTTTTTATAAAATAAATAATTTTGTTTGATGCTTTGGGTTTGCACACCCTTGAACTGATCCACTTCACTGGTATTTAATTAATTATATTATTGTTTTATTAATAAATGTATTAATTTGTTCAAATTTTACACACAGTGTGAGTACATTTACTTTTGTGTTACAGTATGATCAACCAATGGAATCTAACTGCAATTTGTAACTCATTATTATTATTATTATTATTATTATTATTATTATTGAGGGGCTAATTTGTACAATCTTGTTTGTACATGTTCATATGGTTGGCTAATCCCAAAATGATGACTGCATTTAGGGACGTGGCTAGGGGCATGCCTCCTTTTTAAAGTTCTTGGTACAAATTAATTTGTATGAATTTGTACAAATGAACCACTTTTCTGACAATCCAAAAGTTATTTTTGTAGTGAGATCAGGTTGGATCAGCATAGAAAGTCGTAAAAATGTGGTATTCTTGAAATTACAGATTTAAAATACCCACCTTCTCTTCCTATGGCTGAAAATCTCATTGCTGGATAACCTGATGTTAGAGGGTTTCAGTTACTTTGGATATAAAAGAAACCATTGGACTAACTAACCAGGAATGATCATAGTGTGTACCTTTTTAAATGTTTTTGCTTTTGATTACTATTGCTCTTATTTATAAGTCACTTTGGATAAAATTGTCTGCCAAATTATTTAAAGCAAATGTAAAATATATGTCACTGAATCTTTCAGAACAAAATGAACAGAAAAAGACTTTATACAGATAAAGACTAGTCACCTTCACCTCTGATTTTGGCAAGCAGCAGGTGACGAGCTTTACGCATTTGACTTCCCTAAGATGTCTTACCATCTAAGCCTGGCTCTGGGTGTCTCTTTTCTGTCCCAGCTTATAGACTTTACAAACTCTATCACTTCCATGTGGTCTCCATCTTCTCTCAGAGTTGCCAAAATAAACTCTGGAGCAAGAAAATTTTGTTTTGAAATTACTGTGTAAATACACTGTTTATTTACTTGGATATGCTTTTGCATGTTAACTAATGTTTATTAGATTTGCTGTAGTTTAAGCGACTGAATCAGATATCTTTATTGTTGTGATGTAGAATCACGGAGATTATTGTGCTGAGCTGAAGTGGAATTGCGTCTCTGTTCAAGTGTAATTGCTTGGAAAGTGCTAGGCAAAGTCCAGGTATTGTTGCTGCCAGAATAATTTGATGGTCTGCCTCTCTTTGAGTGTTTAGAACCTTACAAGTCAATTTATGCCCTTCCAAATAGAATCATGTTTTACTGTCTCCTGAAAAGACCACCTTTAAGGTAATTTGTTCCACTGGCAAAGCCACATAACCTTCAACAAGCCTGTGAAAACATTATCTTCAAAATAGAGTTCTTTTTTAATGTTTTATCACATTTTGTTTGTGAAAAAAATTATATATTTATATAAAATCAAATGTGTTGGTGGAATGAATGAGTTGGTTGGTGGAATGAATTGGTTTGTTGGTGGAATGAATGAAAGAAGGAAAGAACGAATGAGTTGGTTGGTGAAATGAATGAATGAATGAACGAACGAAAAATGGGTTGGTTGGTGGAATAAATTAACAAAAAATTAACAAACGAACAAGTTGGAAGGAAAAAAACGTTCAAACAAACGGGTTGGTTGGTGAAACGGATGAATGGGTCGGATGGTGGAATGATCGAACGAGTGGGTCGGTTGGTGGAATGAAGGGACGGGTTGGTTGGTGAAACGAACGAATGGGTCAATTGGTGGAAAGAAAGAATGGGTCAGTTGGTGAAACGAACGAACCGGTCGGTTGGTGGATTGAACAAACCAGACGAATAAACAAATAAACAGGTCAGTTGGTGGAATGAACGAACGGCTCGGTTGGTGGAACAAGCGAACGGGTTGGTTGGTGGAATGAACTAACGGGTCGGTTGGTGGAATGAACGAACTAACAAATGGGTCAGTTGGTGAAACAAATGAAGGAATGAATGGGTCAGTTGGTGAAATGAAAGAACGCGCAGGTCGGTTGGTGGAACAAACGAACGAACGAATGAATGAAAGAACAGGTTGGTTGGTGGAACGAACAAACGAATGGGTCGGTTGGTGGAACGAACAAGTCGGTTGGTGGAATGAACGAACGAACAAACAAACAAATGAACGGCTCAGTTGGTGGAACAAACAAACGAATGAACGGGTCGGTTGATGGAATGAACGAACGAACAAACAAACGAACGGCTCAGTTGGTGGAACAAACAAACGAATGAATGGGTCGGTTGGTGGAACGAATGAAAGAACGAATGAATGAATGGGTCAGTTGGTGGAACTTACTAAGGAACGAATGGACAAACAGGTCGGTTGGTGGAACGAACTAATGAATGAACAAACAAGTTGGTTGGTGGAATGAACGAACAAACGGGTCATATGGTGGAACAAACAAATGAACAAATGTGTCAGTTGTTGGAACGAACTGAAAGAGCGGGTCGGTTGGTGGAACGATCGAACAGGTCGTTTGTTGGAACAAACGGGTTGGTTGGTGAAATGAACGGGTCAGTTAGTGGAACGAACGAATGGATTGGTTGGTGGAAGGAAGGAACAGGTCAGTTGATGGAATAAACAAATGGGTTGGTTGGTGAAAGGAACAAATGGATCAGTTGGTGTAATGCAGAGGTGGGCAAACTACAGCCCCATATGCGGCCCGCTGAACACTTTCATCCAGCCCGAGAGGGAGTTTTTAAAATGCTGTCTCTAAGTAACGGTTCGGTTTCAGAATTAGTAAACTAATGATGCAATACAAGTGAACGCCATTTGATGGCAGTATTGCACGCGGTACAGTTTGTGCGACCAGTAGAATTAGAACACACTCTCGGATATTAAAATGCCCTTGACCATTAATGACTGAAAATGAGTCAGGCAAAAAAAAATTAAGTGACCGATCACACTGAACGTGCATTTACGTTCCAAAAACACGAGGTGCACTACACTGCGTTTTTGTTGACAAGAAAAAAAAAAAAGAAGAAGCGTGGTGCACTTTTTTTGTCGCTAGGCAACGACTGAATCAGCTTGGTTTTTTGCGAGAGTGTTGCTGTTGATATTAACATAACTTTATTTTCAGGCTCATTTTCACATTAACACACTCATAATAACATGACTTGGAATAACAAAGACTAAGATTCTTCTTCCGTTTCATCTCATAGTTTTATAATGATTGATATGAGCATATTAACACAAGCTCAAATGAGATTGTTGTAAATTTGACTCAAATTATAAAATAATTGCTGGTTAAATGTGTTAATTTTTGTCATTTAATATATTTACCATGTATCCACTTTAAAAGGTTATTTTATCAAAGATTTGTGGTTTTATGATGCAGTGCAAAAGCAGTGCAAATTAGATTATTGTAAATTTGACTGAATAGTAAACTTTAAGAATTATTTTTATGTGTTAATATGACATGTTTTTCTATCAGACAATATATTTTCTTCTGAAAAAAAATTATTAATATTATTATTATTATTATATTTTGTAAGAGATTATTTTATTGTTTTATGATGATTGATAAGTGATGATAAATATAAATAGCAGTGCAAATTCATTTGACTTGTAAATTTGACTCAATACTCAACTATTTAAAAAAAAATCTGTTTTGTGTTAATGTGACATGTTTCTGTCCGATATTACATGTTCCATGCACACTGCCACTATAAATAAAAGTTATTTTTTGAAGGATTTGACGTGGCCCTTCACTTGTTTTGCAAAACTTGATGTGGCCCTCAGGTCTAAAAAGTTTTCCCACCACTGCTGTAAAGGGTCGGTTGGTGGAACGGTTGGTTGTTTTGTTGGTTGGTTGGTAGAACAGATGGTTAGTGAAATGGTGGGTTGGTGGAACGGATGATTGGTGGAACGGTTTGTTGGGGGAATGGTTGATTGGTGGAGCGGTTGGTTGGTTATTGGTTGAATGAGTCAATGAATAGATTGGTTGCTTGATTGGTTGCTAACATTATAAAAAATGAAGATTAATATACAAATGCTATTTAGTTTTATTATTATTATTATTATTATTATTATTATTATTATTATTATTATTATTATTATTACAACTACATTTATTTTATGTGCAAATGTATGGCTGCATTTAAAAATGCAAACTCACAATTTCATTAGAATATGTATGTAAAGTTTCTTACATGACTGCTCTTTCTCTTCAGAAAACGGCCTGCAGGATTATGACTAGGGGTGACAGGAATAGTGTTGTGTGAGCAAGTGCAATGTTGTTGCTTTAATGAGTGTTTATGAATATATGCTGACACACGTGATTAATGCTGTGGTATTCTGGGTAGTGAATGGTGCGGACTAGGCATGTTTTATCCACTACATATCTGAACTAATTAGCACTTCATCTGCCCTCGGAAGCCATCGAGCTGAGTCAGACAGATACACATAGTCAAGATATAATGTCCATGGTGACACACACACACACGAACGCATGCGTGCACACACACAGTCACACAAGCTACATTGACACACATATGCAAAAATCAGCAGTTTTCTATCAGGCCAGGCCACTTTGATAAAATACAGACAAATCAGATGGCCATTTCATTACAAGTCACATAAAATAGCACGCAAGCATATTTCAGTCACAGAATAAAATTATAAAAAGGGTAATTGCTATTTTTTTTCTAACAATTGCAGATTTATGTCTCATGATTTTATCTAATAATGAATTGACATATCACAACTGCAAATTATAAACTTACAGATCTAATTTAACTTCATATTTAAAGTGAACTATGAGCGCTGTAGCTGCTCTGATGATGAATTAGCATAGAAGTTTTGAAGTGTTTATATTTCTATTATCATTTTTAAACTGTTGTATTTGTATAATCACATTTTAATCTTGGAATTATTATTTTACTGTACATCTCAGGTTATTTTTTTTCGGAGTGGCTATTTGCACTTAGTGTAAATAGCCTGCCTTGTTGGCAAAAGCTATGTACATTAACTCCACCCAAGTTCAGTATCATGGCATTAATCAGACGTTGGATGCAGTGAAGTGAATTGGAAGAATGCATTAATCTGCTAATTTCTTAGCATTAATGTTTTTAACTTTGTTGCAGTTTTTAAAGTTCTCTTATTTGTTTTTGACAGACATGGATGTTACAAGTGGTATTTGTTTATTTGTTTTTTTCCATGTCATGTAGAATTGCGTGTCAATGTTTTGGAACGTTAGGCCTATACTAATAATAGGGACGATAAGAATGGTGATTTGCATTACTGAATTGGCATTATCACTGCCATATGCTATTGGAAACGCAACTTGATTTGTTCTACCTGTATTACTTGCTAACACGCAATATTGTTTATGCAACAGAAAATTCCTCAGGTGCATTTTCTAATCTCCACTGCTGCCATACTCTTCACATTCAAATTTCTGGGCATATGACCCTCTTTTCTTTGAGCCGAATTAATTTCATATTATAAGTTTGATCGATTATGTGCTGCACCCTTATTAATTTTTGATTTTTGCTTTGCTTTCCCTGGTGAAAAAACAGCATATCACTCAAAAAAATTTTTGCTACTAGTTCAGTCTACTTAATTATAATGAGCTGAATCAACACAATTCTTGAAGGTTTTTCTGGGATAACTTAATTGTTTTCTGTTCGATTAACTTAAATTTGTAAAAACAAGTAAGTTAACGTAATTGATTTGTGTTGAGACAGCATAAATAAATTGTGTGGAAAACAGCATTTTTTACAGTGCTGGTGAGGTAGGTGTTTATGCAGTATGGCAAACCATTTTGACATTTAATCTATAACCCGTACAAGTTTCTATTTTTATGCTACTAGTGCTTATTTTTTAGACACTACTATATGTTCCATTAAGTAGTAGTACTTGTTCATTAGATACTAGTGCTTATTCATTAGATACTAGTACTTATTAAATAGATTCTAGTTTTTTTATTATTATTATTATTTATTAGATACTCGTACTTATTTTAATAATGACTAGTAACTATTCTGTTGTGTAAAGTTTAAACATTTTCTATTAGTTTCTATGGGACCTGTCATTGAGATATCAACAATTCAGTTTTGACTACGTTTTACAGCTGGGACAAGTATACTGTTATGTACTAGTAGTTAATCATTATGTACTAGTACTTATTAATTAGATACTAGTATCAAATTAATAGATAGTAGTACTTAAGTATTAGATATTAGTACTTATTCATTAGGTAGTACAAAAGCCTAAGATACTAGTATCTATTTAATAATTGCAAATAGCCGCTGCTAATTTTTTTTGTACTGTAATTCCAACATCTCGTTATTTGACCACCATTCATTTATATGTCAAACATAATTTATATATATATATATATATATATATATATATATATATATATATATATATATATATATATATATATATATATGTATGTATGTATGTATGTATGTATGTATGTATGTATGTACGCCCCTGTCGCCAAGTGTATGATAGGGCCCTTAATGTGTAGCTGCCAGGTTGTCAACAGTTTTGACTGTGAATAAATAATTTTAGAATTATTAATTATTATTTTTCTAAATTCTCCCTCTCTATTTTCCATTTTTCATGTACCATAATTGAGATTAATTTCTCATGAATGAAAGTTTAATATTTTAACTGCACAGTAGGATTTAGTCACATTTAGGATTTCCTTTTTCTTTTCTTTTCTTTTGTCATATCTCAACATGGTGAGAAATTTGAAAGTTGATTTCCCTTTTCTTTAAGGGTGAGTAAATAATCTCAAATAAATCACAATGACAATGAAAAGTTCTGATCTCCAGTATGCCTTTAACACTACACATGCTTTTAATGTTTCCCGTAAGATCGAAACAGGGTTCATTTGCTGACCAGCACTGCTGATATCAGCTGACAGGGATGACATGCATCTCTAATTCATGCATTTGTCTCCTTAACAGCCAGAGGAAGGAAGGAAAAGATCCTCTTGGTTCTCCACCTGTAATGTCACATAAATGTCTGATGACATCTGCAAAACAATAGTCCTCTTACTGAGGGCATTCCGGTCTCCATTGTGAATAATTGATTTGCGTTTAACTCCCATGGGAGGAGTGTGTGTCATGGTTTCTTTTAGCCCTGTGAGCTAGAAGAATGTACCATGCATCAGCGTGTAACCAGAGTCAGCCATCTAGTGCAGAAACAAGCAGATAAGCCCTATCATGTCCCGCTTACTAAACACATTTTCTCTTATTTACTTTATCTTCGTCTCCTCTGTAGCCCCATACCTCTGATTCGCAACATACCGCATCAGTGATGCTCTCTTGCATCTGGAAAGACCAGTATTACTCTCTGTGCGGGGTTGGACTGCACTTTATAAGTAAGTAAACAAACAAGCAAACAAACAAATACATACAGTTGAAGTCAGAATTATTTTGAAGCCCTTCCCCTTCACACTCGGTTTTAAGGGCTATGGGGAAGGGGAAGGGGTAGGGGTACAAAAATAGAATTGGGATTGAGCCTTTGTCTTTGTTAATGTAAACTAAACCTATTTTTTTTAATACATTAGTTAAAATGAAATAATGGTGAACAATTAATCCTTAGTTAACATTTTGTGCATATGGTACACAGAATTTATACCTGGGGGTGGAACAGTTTTGTTACATTTGATTAGATATTTGGGTGGGTTTTATTACACAGACCTAGCAACCTTGCCCTGTAACCATAAAGGGATAGTTCACCAAAAAATGAAAGTGTTTTAAAATTTAAATATTCCCTATTTTTAATACATTCACCCAAAGGAACATTCTGTCATCATTTAATTGCTCTTTAGTTTTTCTGTCGATGCTCAGTCAATGGTTACAGCTTTTAATACAGTTATAGCTTTCTTTTTGTATACAGGACAGAAAAAAATAATTATGAATAAGCTAAAGTATTCAAAACGTTT